>NC_134456.1:44130182-44436906 GCF_047948215.1 Lycorma delicatula | reverse complement strand
TTGTGCCAGATAGGCGATTAGGCAATCACATCAGCTACCAACCTAACAATTCTATCCCATCTTTCCAAGTGCTGTTCAGTGGGATCCCTGTACTGAAAGTACGAATTAACTACAACCAGGTCCAAACCATTCACGGCAAGCTTAACAATGACATGATGCGTGTCAGAGGTCTGCCGTATGAAGACACAATCTATAGACTTACTACACAGCACGGCGGATTTACTGTTGCCTACAAAAAACTTATTCCAGCCTGATAAACCTGGCAGATCACCCTTGACCACATACAGGTGCTGCAGAAGAAGAACGTCGAGGCTCCGTTTCTCAACAACCTCACCTAACTCAACTTGGACTGCATAGGCTCCCTGGGCATTAAGTTGACCGAACCTAACCATCGAGAGAGTTAAAGTACATTTCAACTACTCTCAATTAACAACCATACTCCTATTAACTGAGTGCCTATGACTTTTGCGCAACCTTTTACAGTTAACGCAAGACAGAGCCTCACGTGACAGTCGTCACGCTTATGGCCCTGCTCACCACAATGCGCGCAGACCGAAACATACTTACAGAACTTGACCCAATGGCCAAACCTATAACATTTGAAACATCGCTGCACTCGACAGGACGCGAAATCTACGAAGGTTCGTCCCTCCGATACGAACTTCTGATGGAGACCAGCTCCTAACTCAAACACTCCGTGATACCGTGGGGCATCACGCTTACCAGTCTTGAAGACAAGCCTACAGTGTTCCTTGAAAGAAGCCTCGTCCAAGTCAGTATTTTGCTCTCGGATGAGACAGAACGTCTTCATCGGAGAGGCTCCGTTTGATGTCATACACGATTACACGGGGCCTTCTCAGACGCTTGGGATCTACAGTCACCTCAAGCTTCTTGACTGCGGGGAGACTCCTTAATAACACAGACTGTCTCCTTATTTTCCGCAACAACTACCAGCCCTTTGCTGGTCTCCTTGATGTTCCTAATCTTCAGCTGATTCCGGTCGCCACGAAGGGCAGCCCGGAAATCACGATTCAGTTCTTGGCTCATGGTCTTCGAGCCTTCTGCACGATTTGCAAATAGGACCTCCGGCTTGCTGGCCTCGCGCTTGTCATCAGCACTTCAGCGTAGCGCCTGGGCCGCGCTGGGGCCTGGACCACCTTGGGTTGGACTTCAACCTCATGGGGCTTAGAGGCCAGTCTCGAAGCCTTCTACCATCCCCGAAAACGCCTCGTTGAATTTGGCGAGACGGGGAAGAACCGTTTTCCTCATTCCCACGCCGACACCGCCTGGAAGTGCCAAGAACTCAAACAAGTAGTCCAGGTCCTCCTGGACTACTTTAGCCAGCGGGGCAGAACTGCCAGGTCTGCCCTTCACTCTTGAATGCCTCTACTGTCTGGATGAGTTTCACCTGGGTGGGTGCATCTATGTCCATCTCACTGACCTTGTCCTCACAGGAGTTTGTCTGTGACACAGGCTCAGGCTTCCTCTTCTGCCTGGACTTCCTAACCTCTTAGAATTCGGTCATGGCTGAAGATTCCCTTACCTGACAAGACCTAACGAAACTCTCTCTGTCTTCCTTCTAACTGAAATACTGGGCAAGCCTACAAATGTGACCATGCCCGCAGCGAGCATGGGCAGCTGGGGACCTTCTGTATTCTCCTGTCACTCTTTGTACCTCTTCGCCGCTACTGGATCAATTAGGTGCAATACGTAAACATACGGCACAAAACCACAGATTATGGCTCCCGCTCTGAAAAGAGTGCAAGCAGGACTAGGGAAATCCCTTGCTTGTCACAGGGTTTTACGACCAGGAGTCGTTGCCACCTTTCAGCCGCGTTGAGGTGGGTATGCGTCATATAAATGCAACCCATTAACCTCGTAGAAGTAAGAAATGACAAGCCTAAAATAGACAACCGCTAACTGTGTCCACAGTCTGATAATCAGCAAAGCCTTGATACTGCTGGAAGATACACACACGACCAGCAGCCAAAAAATTACTGAGAATAGACCAAAACACAGGAACTCTGGACGCACTTAAGAAGACCAAAGTTACAAAAGTGAAACCAACAGTGAGATCCTTCTGAATGCTCCTGTCCCTAAAGTTTTAGCTTTGCAGACAGGAGTAAATACAGCCGTGGTAAGCTTCTAATAAGTTCCCTGTTAAGAGAGGCCACACAACCACCTCTGGGGTATCGTCTGTGACTTCCCATTTTTCAAAACCTCCCCCTACATTACTTTGTATACTGTAGAATATAGTAGAGGAACCACCTGATCTGAGGGCATTAGAGTTTTTAAAATCAAAAATTCTATAAAAAAAAACCGAGTCAGCTACAATTAATTTTTTCTATGTTTACAGTAATTCTGTAGCTATAGTTCAGTTTGATGTCCTCCTTATTAATGGCAAATAAACTACCTAATTCTCTCTTCTTGCTTACGTAATGCATATAAATTTATTATTCTAGTTGATGAGTTCAGCAGCTGTTTTTTATGATATATTTTTCTTTGTGATTGTATTGTTAGTCTAAATCAATCACTAAAGGATGTTACTTATATATTAAACTAAATATAAATTCATTAATTACATAATACTATTTTTAAACATTAATATTCTACATGTATACCATTTTAAACTTAACAATGTGAAAATATTTTATTAATGATATAATATTTAAATAAGTGACAATGTATTATAAATAAAGTACAAATAAAACATATATTGATGAGATTAACAAGAACTTTTATTTAAAGATATTAATGATCCGCAGCCTATGTTCTGAATAATGAAAGATGCACTTAGGCACCGTTATTCGAACCAATAGATCTTTGAGCATTATTCACTGGAACGTTAGAGAACTTTATTCTTGCATTGAACATGTTAAAGTATTGACGGGTACACATGAACCATTAATAATGTGCTTCCAAGAAAGACATCTTCTACAACAAGATGCAGTAACACTCAGAGGCTATTTATGTGAGAGATACAACTGTTTGTAGAAAGCAAACAAAGTGGTGGAACTGCTATTTTAATGCAGAATGAGGTGTCTGCTACAAGGATACACTAGCTACCCTCAATCCTGCTGTTGCTGTAAAAATCTCTGTCCCCTTTAAATTGTATATCTGCAATTTGTATCTCTCACCAAACTCTTGAGTTCAATGCTCTAAACGTACCAAATCTCACACAGATTCCATCATTAGTGGTAGGAGACTTTAATGCCCACCATATTTCTTGGGACTCATCATTTTGCTCCCCTCAAGGAAGTATGATAAACAGAATGAGACAAGACTTAGACTTCTGTCTACTGAATATTGGATCATACACATTGATGTTCTTACCATCTGGTTTACTGTTTAACATCGATCTCTCCTTATCACAAAGTTTACTCCCTTGTCTTATTTGGTCTGTTTGTGATGACTTTTACGGTAGTGATCACAGGCCAATTATTGCTTTTGGTGTCGACCACCAGGTAAAAAAGGCCATAGAAATGCATTGTTAAAAAGGCAGATTGTAACGGTTTCTATAAACTCTTCCCATCACAGTATGACGATGGTGTAGATGCCTTTGATAAACTTACCTCTTTTACGTCCCTGGTACTTCAGAATGCTAATAGATATATTCCACATACACATTGATCTGGAAACCCTAGACATCTTACCTTTCCCTCATGGAATGATGACTGCCAATACGCTATTAGGAAATTATAGCAGGCACTGTGCAAATTTAACTGCAGGCCTAAATATGAATATCTAAATTTGTACTATAATGCTAGAGCGTGGTGTGTTGCGTCTGGTATTCTGAGACACTAAGAAGAAGTCATGGGCGAAATATGTAGAGACCATCTCATGCACTGCTCCGTCTATTACGTGGAAGAAGATCCGTGCAGTTTGCGTATTGCCGAAACAATCTATTCCAGGACTCATTCATGAATGAATAACTCCTTTCATCACTTTATGCAGTAGCAAGTAAATTGGCAGATTGTTACCGTTCTGTGTCATTCACTTCATCATACACTTATGAATTTTAGCGGTACAAGGTACAGATGGAAGTATTATAGTTAAACTTTGGTGATTCACTCTGTAAATTACGAGGGATATCTAAAGTAAAGACCGCTGAGAAATTTCTCCCCTTAAGGTTGGCGAACCTTCTTTTTTTTACTGTTTAGCCTCTGGGAATTTCCGTTCAGGTATTATTTCAGAGGATGAATTAGGATGGTACGTATGAGTGTAAATGAAGTGTAATCTTGCACAGTCTCAGTTCGACCATTCCTTAGGTGTGTGGTTAATTGAAACCCAACTACTAAGGAACACCGGTATCCGCGATCTAGTATTCAAATCCATATTAAAAAAACTGACTACTAGGACTTAGGCTGGAACTCTCGACTTTTAAATCAGCTGATTTAGGAAGACACGTTCACCACTAGACCAACCCAGTGGGTTAAAAAAAAGGTGGCGAACCTGTATTGCTGTAACTACATTGTTATCTGTGTAAGTTATCATATCTTTGATTACGTGTTAGTTATTACATTATAAAATGAATAGGAAAGCCGATGTCTGTGGAGTCATACCTTTTTTAAATCATCAAAACGATTAGCCAGCTGAAATTCATAGGCAGTTGGTTGCTGTGTATGGTGATAATGTAATGAATGAAAGAAATGTCCGTAAATGGTGTGAAAGGTTTTAAAAAACAGAATTAATGTGCACGATGAAGAACATTCGTGGAGGCCCTCGATAATCACTGAGGACTGGTTGAAACACGTCTATGAAATCAGAAAAGATCGTTGCTCAACGATTTCTGACCTGGCTTTTCTTTTTCCTGATGTTGCAAGGACTGTTATTGGCCCTCTTAATCGAATGTCACAAAAAAAACGAATGGGATCTGCTTTGAAATTTTTGATGCTCTACACAGAAAAAGGTGATGAGTTCGATATTGTTACTGTCGATGAAACATGGATTTTGTATTACAAACTAGAGAGAAAACGGTAGTCAAGTGAATGGCGTCATCCTCAATCACCAACCAGACCAAGAAAGGTCAAGTCACAGCCATTTGGCCACAAACTGATGGCCACAGTTTTTTTGGATTGGCTTGGCATACTGCAGATAGATTTTACGCCACGTGGAACGACTATAAATGTAGAAGCTTACTGCAAAACGCTTAAGTTATGGTGCGCCATTCAAAATCGGCGACATGGGTGGCTGACAATCATCCTGCTACACGATTGTGCAGGTCCAACACATGATTTACTGAGAACATTTGCATGAAAAATTTACGATCACCCACCATATAGTCCGGACCTAGCTTCTTCTGATTACCATTTGTTTAGGAAATTGAAAGAATTTTGTAGTAGTAAGAATTCACGGGTGACAGTTAACTTAAAAATGCTGTTAGTCAGTGTCTAAATGGACTAATGGCAAAAGAATATGATGAGGGTATATTGAAGCTGTTGTATCGCTACGATAAATGTCTTTAATTCACATGGCGATTATAAAGAGAAGCAGTATAAGGTATGTAGTTTAAGAAAAATAAAAAAATTTATACAATTTTCAGAATAAATCTTTTTACAATGAAACTGTGTCTACTTTAGAAATAACCTCTTGTAAATGCTTCATTTCCATTCAATGAGTTGTCACACACACAAAAACCTTAAGTTACACTTTCCCTGGACCTTACAACATTTGTCTCAGTATGCTGTTACACCTTCATTATTTGGCGTTACAACACCTATTGTGTATTTATAATTGCTTCTTTATTCTTCGCACAAGTCTTCCCACCCATCTGGTCAGAAACCATTGTTGTACCAGTACTTAAACCTGGTAAAGACAATGCATCCCTCTATCTCCTTGACAAGTGTTTTATGCAAAGTAATGTTGAGAATTATGAATTGCAGGCTTACGTAGTACTTAGAGAGACATGCCTTTTTATCCAAAACATTGTGGTTTCCACAAAGGACGATCTTCCATTGACCATTTACTGTCATTGGAGGAAGCAGCTATTCAAAACACTTTCTTACTTTACCAGCGGCCTTATCGCCATCTTCTTTGATATCAGGAAGGCTTATCACAAGGCCTGGTGACGTGGTATTTTAAATACCCTTAAAGAATGGGAAGCCAAGGACAATTTGCTCGCTTTTGTTACAGGTTTCTTAAATGACTGAACTTTCCATGTTCATGTTAACGATCCTTTACCAGGTAATATCACCTTTGAGAATATGCCTAATGGAAGTGTATTAAGTGCCACCTCATTTGCTAAAGCCATCAACAGTATTACTAAATGTGTGCAACCACGTATTTCATATTCTTTATTTGTTGATGATTTTGCTATATAGATATATATATATATATATATATATATATATATATATATATATATATATATATTACATCCTATGCAATAGCCACAGCAGAAAGACTACTACAGAACAGTATATGTCACCTTCAAGGTTGGTTTAAGGTTACTGGCCTTTTCTCCTGAGAAAACAAAATGTGTAGTCTTTTCTTGCCTACGGGACCCATTTATTCTACAAGTCATTCACAAGAGAGAAAGACTTGCTCTCTCTTGCTAAGCTTTTAGGTTTGTTTTTTGATGACGGGACCAACTTTTAGCATTTTACTTTTCTTGTCTTAAAGGACAACCAAATCACCCATTTTTTAACGCACTCCTTGGGAATCCTAATTTACATCACCCCCCCATCCACATTACACTGCACCTGTTGTACCCAATGTTTACTGCACCTTCTAAATTTAACACACCTTCGGTTTTTCAAACTTATCCTTGTTCATATCCTCTGTGGAGAACCCCATAAATTTTATTTGACATTTCCATATACAATAAAGAATCAACAACACCTTTTGTCTTTCAGCAAATGTTTTACGAATATCTCTTTTAGATAAACGCAGATGGTAGTATACACAGTTGGATCCAAACTGAATGATGCCATTGGATGCACATTTGTTGTTAATGACTGAACCTACATGTCTGGTCTACCTTACAAATGTGTTTGCTTGGGAATTATATGCTAATATCGTTAACCCTAAGTAACATCATATCCTTATTGTAGTGCTCTCCGAGCTTTAGAAGATTTGTATTCTAGACATCCTATCATCACCAAAATCTATAATGCACTCCGCTGAGTTGAACCATGGAACACACCAGGGAGTTTCTGCAGGATCATGTGGGAAATTCCAGGTTATGAATATGCAGATTCTGCTGCTAAAGACACGTGTAGTCACCGTCCTCCACCACTTGTGTTACCACATCTGACCTTATTGATTGTATAAAACACACTATTTGAGCAAAGTGTTGTGTTGTCATGAGACTCCTCATGCAGAAAAATTCGTCGAGGGGAGGTGGTCCTCTGCCGATTGTGGATAGGACATAACGAGAGCTACTCACAGGTGGGTACTTGATGTCAGCAGAAAACACACCACTGTGTGTAGAATGCTACTGCCGCTTAACTGTACAACACATCTTTGTAGATTACATATGTTATCCAGCCTTGCATCATAAATTTAAATTGCCCAGAAATATTAATTGAATTCTGGCAATGTTAAGTTAGTTTTAGACGGTGTTGCATTTTCTACAAGGTGTTAATATTCTGCACAAATTTTAATAGTTGGTGTATATATTTTGTTCTGGTGTTGGAAAAGTTGTTTTAATGGTAATTTTTTACCATTTTCTTTTAATTGTTTTTATATTTTCTTCTTATTCTGTTATCTGAGAAGGGAACCCTTTTTTCCTCTCTTGGACTTTGTTAAATTTTATTTATTTAACTTTTATATATATTTTTGGTTTTTATTTTTTTGTTTCTTTTTAAATAAATTTATTTTATTTTTAAGATTCTGACTAGTATTATTTTTTTGAGTTTTTAGTGATATTAGTTTTAAGTTTTTAGTGATGTTTTTATCTATGCTATTTAATTAGTTTTAGTTTTTTTTTAACTTTAGTTCTTTAATTCATTTTTCTTGATTGTGATATTAGTTGTAAGTTTTTAGTGATATTTTATCTAATTTTTTATTTTTTTTTAAGTTTGTTATTTTTTTATATTAATCTTAATCTAGCTTTAGTTATTAGTTTTTTATTTTTTTATCATTATAATATATTTGTTCCAAGCAATAATAATGCGAAAGTGTTTTTTGCCCTCTAAAAAGAAAAAGAAAATTTCCATTTGGCAAAACTTCCCCTGGACCTTACAACATTTGTCTCAGTATGCTGTTACACCTTCATAATTTGGCGTTACAACACCTATTGTGTATTTATAATTGCATTTGGCTAAACTGATATTACTTAGATACTGAGGAGTTCGTCAACAATAATGCTTTCTTTAGTCAAGCTAACACTAAGTTCACCAAAGTCTTCACAAGTATTGTGAATATGTATATGCATATGTCATATGTATATATTATATATCATATAAATGTATATGTCATATACATTTGTCGAACACAAAAGATTTTTGGCAGATGATGTACTGGCAACTGTAGAAACCAACACAACACTAGTAATGTCCGTTGAGCCTACAAGTACTGAAGTTTCAGAACTAAAAGTTATTCTTCCTATATTCCTTTCCTCTTTTTAAACAATCCTTTTGGTTTGGTCATAATTAAATAAAAAATTATAAACTTACAATATACTTTCTCATCAAAATAACCATCAAGCTATTTTCTAACCTCACTTTTTACTACACAATACTAAAAATTAAACATAGATCATTTGTGTAGTTTCTTAACAGTAATGCAAACATTTTGTTACACAAAAATTACCTTTAAAAAGTAATGAAGAAAGTGAAAAAAGAATATGTTGGGAAATAACAGCCAAAAATGTTGTAAAAGTTGAAAAACACAAATTAATGACTATGCAACAATCACTAAAAATGCCATATCTTGGTTAAAACTCATTTCTCAAAAATGGCTCCTGTAAAGCAGGAAGTTAAAATTATGAAAAAATACAAAAGACAAAATTTTATATGTTTATCCAAAATCTTTGTACTGGCTCTCCTTAAATTAATTTTTGATTTTATTAATTTAAACCACCTAGTACATAACTTAATTTTCTCACAGTAGTACTTTTGCAGGATCCCACATCCTCAGTCATAATTGAATTATTTAATTAAACTGCATATAAAAATTTACTATGCAGAAGTACTTTCATGATAAAATTGAGGTAAGATATGTCTTATCTCAATTTTCTGTATTAGGTGATATATTTTAATAGAATTTAAAATATATTAATGTAGAAAACAAAAAATTTTTTTTTATTATAAGATGTAAATTTTTTTCAGAAAGAAAATAGTGAGAATACAAAGAGTGAAAGGAATGTGGTTTAAGAAAAATTATGTAAAGGCTACAACTGCTGAAGACTTGAAAAAAGAACAAAAACTTAAAAATTTATCTATTGCTTATAGATACCCAAGAACTTTTATCTGGATTACAACTTTGGGTAGTATTTTGATATTTTTTAGCAGGCCTATTTACGATTTATGTTTCTCTA
Source organism: Lycorma delicatula (assembly GCF_047948215.1). Lineage (NCBI taxonomy): Eukaryota > Metazoa > Arthropoda > Insecta > Hemiptera > Fulgoridae > Lycorma > Lycorma delicatula. The sequence goes on along the minus strand of NC_134456.1, from coordinate 44,427,425 downwards.
GTGAAAAAGTTCATAATGACACACGAGGTCCTTCATATCCCAAGAATTTTGAACCTCGGTGGATAAAAAAAGCAAAGAAAGAAATGGAAAAAGAAAAAAAAATTATTCAAGAGATAAACAGTGAGGTGTGTTCTATATATTGGTGTAATATTCCTTTACTTTTTTAATACATCCTATATCATTTTCAGCAGTACACCTCATGTCCCTATGTGAGCTCATTCCAAAGAATAACATTATAATATATTGACTCATTCATGTCTTATTCTAAATGTCTTCTATTTTTGTGTAACTTTGAAGAATTGGTGGACCATAAGCGGCCACATTCCTTGTTCAAATAACAAGCCTGCATACAGTTCATTGTATCTCTGGATAAGCAGGCTGTAATGAGCCATTAATGAGAATCCATAAAACAGAATTTTTGCCAGGAACTATTGAGGAAGCTGTTACCATTGAAATATAACTGTTGCAATCTTTCATCAATCATCCACACGGGAAGACATAATAACCATCTGCTTAAATTTGACATGAATTATTCATTTAAAAAAATTTTATAAATCTATTACAGTATTTTATATTCAGAGTTTATCAGTTTAGCTACAAAAAATCTAAACTCTCTTGTACTGTCTTGACTGATTACTTTTATGATCATTTTAAGTTAAAGGACAAAGGTTTCTTTAAAAAATGGAGCTTGTAATATGATTCTAAAAATTGATAAAAGGTATAATGTTCTGTATTACTTATCAAACACGCTAACAACTAAAATATTGATTAGTAATAAATGAAATATTTTATATAAAAAAAAAAAAAAACTGATACAGGAAATGAACGCATGTTTTCTCATTCAGTTTTCATTATTAAATAATGCATGAAATTGTTATAAACTATTCCTGTGTTGTACTTAAGAGGTTGTAAATTTCTAATTTGTATATTTATCCTATAAATTAATGTTTGCAACCATATGAGTCATATTACATGAAATGTTTTTTTGAAGTATATGTATGTATAATATCTTTCCATTTACCACAGGCTAAATTACTTATTAATAAGTAATACCACAGGCTGTATTTCTTATTAATAATGAAGTAGAAGATAATAGTTTTGTTTTTATTTTTAGATGATGTGTAATTTCTTCAATATACCTTATATTAAGTGTTTTTCGTGTATATTTTTTATTATAAAGATCATGTGTGATTTTGCATATCCTATTGGTCATATTCATCATTATTGTCATTTATTTATTTTTTTAAAGTATTTATTTTTGGGATTATTATTTTTGTTTTATATTAAATTAAAACATTGAGCTTCATGAATCACTAAATTCAGTCTGTAATGTTATGGTGTTAACTGACAATGGCTAAAGCATCGTTATGTGGGTTGAGAATTAACTGCCTGTAGGATCAGTTGGTGGTGGGATTGTAGGAAGTTTAGAATTTGACAGATAAGATCCAGTCAGATGTATTTCTAGCAATATATTTTATAGTATATGGTATATAACAATGATATTGGGCATTTCATTTTAATTGCCCCTGCCAATTTTCTCATAAGCTATGCACTATACAAAAATATGACCCGAACAAAAGTTATTCAGATTGGAGGATACCTCATGGTGATCTTGTATTTAACTTGAACTTGACCTTATTTCAAGGGTTAACTAGTTTTTAAAATGGAATGACCCATTTTTAACCCCATCAATGAAAAGAGCAGAAAATATTGCATTGGAAAATATGTGGTACAATATGACCTTGGACATTTTTTCAGGATATTTTATTTTAGTTGCCCCAGGTGATTTTCTTGTAAACTACGCACAATAGAAGAAAAAATTTCCTAAACAAAAATTACTCAAGTTGTAGAGGGTCACCTCATGATGACCTTGAACTGAACAACCTTATTTCAACGTTAACACTAATTTTCAAATGAAATGACTTATTTTTGACCCCACCAATGAAAAGAGGCAGAACATTTTACTTGGAACATGTAGTCACACACATGACCTTGGATCTTTTTTTGAAGTATATGGGTGATAGTGTTTTACAAGTTACATATTTTTGAAGGTCATACAATATTCCTGGAATATTTATATTCCAGGCCATTTATCTCACAAACTATAGAAAAGAGTATAAAGTGACTTTACGTCTAACACTAGCTGTAATTGTTAGCTGCATGACCTTCATAAAAAGGTCCAAGGTCTTATGTGCAACTATATATTGTAAAATTTTCTGTACTTTTCATTGGTAGGGACAGAAATAAGTCATCCGTTTAAAAAAATATATTAACCTTGACATAAAGTAAAGGTCAAGTTCAAGGTCACCATGAGATGTCCCCTCACCAATCTCAGTAACTTTTGTCTAGGTCATTAGGTCATAGGAAGTATTACAATCATGAAAAATTTTGGTTTCCAGACTTTGAAGGAAATATTCATTTTGACCATTCCTGAATCCATTTTAACAAGTTTTGGTGTGACGTCTGTACATACATATGTCTTGCATAACTCAAAAACGTTTAGCCGTAGGGTGTTGAAATTTTGGATTTAGGACTGCTGTAACATCTAGTTATCCACCTTCGTTTTGATTGTGATCGACTGGACCAAAAGTGTCCAAAAAAAGCCCAAAATTGGATTTTGGACTTACCTGCATTAGTTAGCCCTCATTGTGAGCTTGTCAATGATATATCAAAGTAGTACTTACTTTCATTGGTTCCAGAGTTACAGCAAAATAAAATTTTAATTAACGAAATATTTGGATCTTGCAAGAAGGCACATCAGTTCAACCATTATGTTCGGTTCTGCTATGATGATCATGTCACCTTTGGTTTTCACAGCGACCTCCCAACATATGTTGTGAGCCCTGCGGCTGCGATTGTTGCAAGACCTTCATTTTGTCACTGTGCATCTTACTGTTCAGTGGCCCTCCACCCCACAAATTGTGCATGCCTTAGTGTTTTTACATTGAATACTCTATGCCTGCTTTTCCCACAATTGAAACAGAGGCGTGTTTTATCTATGCCTTTGCAATTGGCAGACACATAGTCTGAGCCCCAGCATCGAAAGCATTTTTCTTCTGGCACCCGGATATACACCTGGCAGTGCACCCAACCAACTCATATACGGGATTCAACTATTATCATCATTGGTCTGTATGTTATTATCATTATGTTTTTGGTTTCCCCATATGCAGGTCTAACTGAAGACACTTGAAAGTCATCAAGATCACCAATAACTTGGGCTATAGTGTCCTTTATCTCTCGTTCTTCTGTATCAGTCTAAATCTTTGAGGTGGACAGTTCTTTTTCCACTTTGGGTTCTAGTGTCAATCTACCAGTCTGCAGCCATCTTACGTAGTAACTTGGTGAAATTTTCAGCTTTCTCTTTGTCTTTCACCCTAATATATAGTTCGTTATTTACTCCTTTTCTCGTCAAGAGGACCTCGCCTGCCTCTTCTCTGGCCACTGTTTGCTTTACCATTTTAAAAAGCTCTGCGTATGATTTCCCCTCAGCTTTTACCACAACCATTCTACTTTCTTCTACTGGAGGGGATGGCTCTCACTATCTCCATACCCAAATTGTCTTGCTCGGAGCTGTCGTCTCTTGTTTTTGTACACGTACCCTATCTTCTTTGTTCTTAGCTAAGTACACTAACATCTTTCACACAATAATTCCCATCCTTCCTCCTGATACCACAAAAGTTGAGGAACCCAATAATTCTCTTCTCCTTTTGTTGTTTCATAGTAAATCGTGTATGTACTTTTTTGCATTGAGTCTTCCTTCTCCATTATGGTCGACTCGTTTCTCACTATGTCCCCACATGTATTTCCAGCGATATTTTTTACTGAGTAATCTCATGAGTCTAGTCTACTTGAGAGGTCACAGAAGTACATCACATTGTCTTCATGCAACAGGCCACTAACTTCAGGAATCTCTGCCATTAGTTCACCTGGCCATTTCCTCACCACTAGCACCAGCAGTTCTTTATCAGACATTTCTGTCTGCAGCTGGCCCTGTTTTGAGTGTTCACTGGACATCCCATCAGTTTGGGTAACTTGAGTCACTTTGGTAAGTGATGGAGACATTTGACTAAGTGCGTTACTCTTTGTAAATCTTTATTAACTCTTTTTCATGGTACTGTATATACTTTGCCCCATGTTTTGCTTCAAACTAAAGACTAATAGTTCTAATTGGTATGTCAACTTGGAAATTGACCCCGTCTGTGGATCTTCTTCTGAAGAAGAAACTTGCCTTAACCTTTTTCCTGGTCTTTTTAGGCGCCTGCTGCTTGGTATTTTCGGTTTTAGAAGGCCCCACAAATGGTAGCAATCTTCTCTCCATTTGAAAACGGTTACTTACCTATTATCTTACCAATGCCAGAAACATGCTCAGTGAATGATTGTGCATCCCCTAGTACTCACAAGCCAAAAATGTATGACCCCAAAAATGGGGTCAAAAATTAACCACACATTTTAGAAATGGTCGACCTTAGACTGTACAAGCCTACACTCATCCTCATTCATCCCTTGATGAATGATGGTGATTCCCAGAGGCTAAACAGGAAAAAAAACTTAAGCGATAAAAATGTGGAAGTAATTGACCATAATTGCTCTAGTTAATTAGAAGCATATGAAAATGATTTAAATTCATGATAATGACAATAGTATTGGTAGACTTATAAATGGTTACATTATTAATAACATTGAAGTTTTTTGATGATAATCGATACCAAAATGATTGATGAAATTGTAAAATATATAAATCAACATATTCAAGGAGTCACAGATAAATATTTGCAAGAACATCATTGTAAAGAAACATGCTGAAGTGAGTTCATGTTTTGATGGGTTTTCTTTATCTCAGAACTTAGAAAGGCAATTGTACCGATGTATGGAAATTGTGGTCTGATGATACCACCAGACTTCAATTAATACGTGCTGTAATGAACTATAACAGGTTTTTGTTTTTACTGTGCTGCATTAGGTAGGTTTGATGATAAAAATACCAGGGAAGAGAAGATGATTTTGATAAACTAACCTCGATCTGAGTAATTTTTGACTTCACGTTAAAAACCGTCAGGGCTGTTACAATACCAGGGAATTTACTACAGTAGATGAGATAATTCATAAATTTTGCAGTCGCTGTTAGTGGGTTTAATATATGCCCAACAAAAAACAAAATACAATTTAAATATGTTTCACAGTGTGACGCCAAAACAGTTTACTTTAGTAACTTGGTGATATATGTTGGTTGGACAGCAGCCTCCTAGTTCATACCAAGTGAGCTCCATTCCTTTTGAGATTGTAAAAATGCTTGCAATGCCATTTGAAAATTCAAACAAAAACTTAACCTGTGATAATTGGTATACAAGTGTTCTGCATGTTGATAAAAAAAAAAAAAGAAAAAACATTTATTGGAACTGTAAAGAACAACAAAAGGGAAATACCTCCACAATTTCTACCTAGTAAAGAGAGAGTTGTAGAAAGTTCTCTGTTTGAATTCCAGTGGTTTCATAAGTTCCCAAAAAGAATAAAGGTGTTATACTAATTTCTAGCATGATGATGATAGTGTTGATGATCGTAGCAACAAACCAGATGTCATACTTGACTATAATTTCTCAAAAGCAGGGGTGGATACTTGTGATAAAATGTGTGCCACTTATTCCATATCACGAAACACTAAAAGATGGCCTCATGCTATATTTTATGTAATAATGAATATTGCTGGACTCATTTCCTGCATACTACAGACCATGCCTGCAAATCAAAAATCACAATGAAGAATTAACTTTCTGAAAACACTCAGTTGCACTCACTAAAGAGCATCTAATATCCAGATCACAGATTTTATCACTACCTTAGGGTGATCAGCATTCTTACAAAAGTATCATCAGTTTCAGTAAACGAAAATGGTGCATATGCTGAAAACTATCCTGCAAAAAAGAGGCATATGCTTTGTGTGGGAGGAAAAAATTCTGCTTCAGTGAGGTGAGGTGTGAAAAATATAATTTGCTGGCAAAGAACACCTTTTGTGTTGAAGAAAAGTGTGCTGAAGAAAAAATTAATTTTTGTTATTTATTTTTAAAGAATTTATTTACTGTTTTTTTATATATTTTAAAATGCATATAATTTTTATCTTATAACTTCAACAGTATTTTCTCATTTAAAAGTCTAGTTGTAATTTGATAAGTTTTTTAAACCTATAAATATAGATTGGTTTAAACAAGGTTATAAAAATACATAAAAAAATAAAAAGATAAAATAAATAAAAATAATTTTTGTAGTACAAATTTAAAAATTTTTGGCTGTGTTTTAAAAATTACAATGCGCGAGTACTTGTCCTAGGATACAAGGCTCAAGTGGCATAAGTTAGGAGAATTCTGAGATTCATTTTATATTATACCAGGGAGTAAAATGTACACTGAACTTCAAGCTTCTATCAGAACAGGAAGATATATTTCTCAACCCTTACACGTGGTTTTAAGTAAGAGAAAGTCCGAAACTAAATAAATGTACTTTGAATATTGTAGGAGTAAATATCATAACAGATTTCAGTGTTTCATCTATTGGATTAGATATATTTTTTTGAAAAATCACCCTTTTTTATTCTCATATGGCCATTGAGAAAAAATCCCTTCTTATTAATTTTGCAGGTTCTCAATGACCTGAGAGAAAATTCTATGCTGGCTTCGGTCTCAGTATTCTACAAAGTGTGAAAATCTGAATATGGAATTTTTGTATAGAAAATACACATTTACTGTATGAAAATGATAAAAAATATTTTATTCAAAATATTGTGTCTTGCTAGCTATACATTTTCCCCATTCCTTTTTGTGTGACAATTTATGAATGTTACACCAAAAAGCTATTGCTCTTTTGAGGCAAACCAGTCATCGAGCCATTTTCGTACATTTTCATAAGAAGTGAAGCGCTGCTCAGCAAGTACATGTCCCATCTATGCAAATAAATAGGAGTCGGATGGAGCCAACTCTGGGAGCAAGCCGCATGTGAAAGTATTTCCCAACTGAACGCCTCAATCGTTTCCTAGACCAGTTTTGCTGTGTGTGATTGTGCATTATCATGAAGCAAGATTATTTTGTGTTGCCTTTTTTGATATTCTGGTTGTTTTTCACGCAACACTTGATTTAAATCGTTCATTTGTTGTCTGTAGCATTCAGTATTAATGGTTTCACCAGATTTTAGCAGCTCATAATAGATCACACCCTTCTGATCAGCATTGTCTTCTTTTCATGGTGATTTGGGCTTGAAATTGATGTCGATCGTTAGCTTGGCGTTACTCATGATCTTTTATGGTTAGAATATTCAAAATATATATCCACTTTTCATCACCTATTACAGTTCGATGGAGAAATGACTTTCTTTTGTACCTGGCGAGCAGCATTTTGCAAGTGGTTTTTTTGTTTTTCTTGCTGTCTTTCATTCAGTTCAAGTTGAACCCATTTTCCCATGGCTTTCAAACATATGGAGACAGCTTCTTGTGTTACATTTAATTGATCCATGAGTTGTTGAGTTTGAGCGTCATCCTAATCCAACAATGCTTGCAATTCGCTGTCTTTAAACTTTTTCGGTGGTCTTCCACATTCTTCATTTCTCACATCAAAATCACACTTTTGAATTTTTTAAACCACTCAAAGCACTGTGATTTACCAAGAGCATGCTTACTGTAAGCTTCAACAAGCATTTCATGCGATTCTGCAGCAGCTTTCTTTAAATGGTAACAGAAAATCAATACTGTCCACAAAATTTAGTTTGTAAGTACAAAACTCTACATGTTCAACGCTAATTAAAACTATGCTGTTGTATGAAAATTGTATTGTGAGTTGAAAATCTTTGTCAGGTGTCAAAGAAAGAAAATGGCTCCAATGATGAGGTTTGGCGATAACTACATTGACAGCTAGGGCAATCTACGGGCAAATTCTGATTTCATATTAACACACCTGGTATTCTAATCCTTTATTTATTTTGAATTCATGGGATTCTTTATTCAAAATTGCATTTACTTACTTTTCCCGTATTCCTTTCTAAGAGACAGACAAATTTCAGTTTCTTGCTTGTGTCGGCAAGAGTTTTTCTTGTTTGCATCTTTTTTGCTACTTTTGGGTTGGGTGAAAAAAAATCTCTTCAAAAATGTACCATAAATGCAATATGGTGAAGTTTCAAATTTTCATTCTCTGTATCTATATTTAATTTAATCCCTAAGAGGTGAAAATAGTTTTTCTTTTTATTTCTAAAGATCCCTTTGGGGATAACAAATGTTACAGTTTAGCTTTCTAGCCATCAACTAGTTGGTAAGGGCTTTATCATGTTATATATAATTTTACCTTTGCACTAGCAGCCAATACTTATCTGTTAGTGGCAAATTATTAGAAAAAAAAATTATAATTATAAAAAATTATTTATAAGACTATCTTCATAAAATTGACGAATAGCAGCTGTGTTTGCAAACTGAATGAAATTTTGTTATTTTTATTTTTTTAATTTATGGTATTCTGTTATAACTTAGTCACAGTTATTTAAAAAATAGCTGTGGGACATTGTGACTTTGCTGCAATTATTCAAATTCAAAATTTTCAGTTCATGCTGGTATCTTTATACTTGATACTTAATTAAATTATAATTTATGGTTACTTTCTATTCTTCATACTGTTAACCCTTTTCTCTTATTCCTCTTCTTTAATGTTAAATTTTTTTCTTTGCATTTTACATAAAACTTTGTACCCTGGACTCGGCACATGGTGATCCATCGTAACTGGGCAATTTTGACTGGTTTAAAACAAAATCCATACTTCTCATAATTGTAAAATTTCCTTACGTGAGTTTTATCACCTGAAAGAAAAAGACATGCAGATTTGTACTATGTAAAACAAAAGATAAATGTGGCTTCTCATAATTTGTCATGTTGAAATTTTCCTTTCAAACATAGAAAAAAATACCAGTGACCCAAGCAGTTAATATTTTTGTAATTATTATATGTATATTAAGTTATTTATATTGCATATAACATATTTTTAGAAACACTGAAACATACTCGTTCAATATAAATTCATTTATATATCTATTAAAAAGTTATATCACTTGAAAGAAAAACTTTTTTTTAGTAAAATAAACTTATCTGTGTGATGTTTTACTTCCAGTGAATACTACTGTTTCACACAGTATTGATTATTTACACTTGAGAACTAGGTGTAGATTATGATTATTCTTAGGCACTATTGTATAAAAAAAAAAATAATGTTATTTAGAGTGTAACATTGCCAGTAACAGGAGCTGATGAAATTGAAAGCAAGTCTAAATCTAATTTGGTACAAATAGAATTGTCAGCAGAAGTGTTAGAAATGCCAAGGAAAACAGAGGATTAAAATAGTATTACTTGTAGGCCTATAAGTAGAATCATTAGAATTAATATCAGTAACCAAAGGTTCAGTTACAGCAACAACTATTTTTATTTCTGAACGCTGGTGAATACAAATCACGATCACAAATAACCGGATTTTTGTACATTGGATCCTGTTCTCATCATTTAGTTCCCCTTCAGAACCACTATTAAAATCAGAATAATTCACTAATTTCTTTTTGTACAAAAGGCACCACCTCAATTTCTTTGTCAGAATCAAAATTTTCTCCATTGCTATCACCCAAGATATCATATAACAATTTGATTAATTTAGGGTCATAAATGCCACTCATTTTTTTAATTTTTAAACTGTAACAAAAATAATTGTATCACTAGAATAAATATGAATAATAAATCAACATGCACATAAGCAAATTGCCTCATTAATATCATCTACGCAGTGCCTCACAAATATTATTTCACTGAAACTAACACAGTTAAAAACTATATCCAATAGATAAATGTTGTGTTTATAAGTAAATGTGTTTTTCTTTTATAAATGTGCAATTTATCGCAGTTTACAAGCTAGAAATTTTGTTTTCTGTACTAAGGAGAGAGAACTGTCATCTTGTGTGCGAGTCAGAAAGAAATCCATCACATGTCATGATATAGACTGGGATGATATCACGATACTTCTTCAGACCATATGTTTTTGAAGAGTACGAAAGTTGATTGTTATTCACAAACGGGGCAAAAGAGTATTGTAAAACATGTTGATTTAGCAAGATAAAGCTCCAGTTCCCTTTGCTTCTTGAATGTACAATTTCCAGGCCACTGGATTGTGTCCATGATCCGTAAGCATCACAGCCTCCATTGCAGTGGCCACCATGAAGCCCTGACCTTAACACACTCTGTAACTCATTAAAGGGAATAATTAAGGTCTGTGTATCTCATTGTCAAAGTATGGAGGAAGCCTTTCAAACCATATCTCTGGAGTTGCTTCACAAGTTGCCATGGAGGACATGGAGAAATAGCTCTGTGAATTCAGCTTGTCAGTGAACACACGACCCCCTGGTAAAATAATTTGTAAATATTAATGTATATAAATGTTCAAAATGTGTATGTTAAGTCTACAGTGTACATTAATTTAAGGGTATAAGGCCTTCTAAGATATACTGCATATTAGAATATGAAGATGAATCACCTATATTTGAATGAGTAAAATATTATTTAACTTAATTTGTAGTTTTAGTGGTTCAATATTGTGGTATGTTAGTGATGGTTCTATGCTTATATTTGTTGACAATACAAAGTAATTCACAGAATTACTTAATATTGTATACTTTACTGAAGTATACAGAATACCAAATGAGATTTAATTTGGTTTTGCGATTTGTTGTTACCATACTTTTTTTTTTATTATATCCATTGCATAGTTAAAAAAGTAACAACCATTTTCATCATATTAAATTTAACTATAATATGAGAAATGAGATTTTAGTAATTTTTTGATTGAATTTTTTTGTAATTATAGCCTTTTAATAAGAAATGAATTGCTTTGTTAGACAAATCATTTGATAATCAAATATTTCCTATTCATTGATTTTTATAGATACTGTAATTTCATTGTTTATGGTTGGCAGCTATTGCGTCTATGGTACTATCCGAGAACTTATTTCCTATCTAGGAGTTACACAATAATCCAAACTAGTGACTGAGAAGCCGTTGGTTAAATCTTCTCCTAGTCTTCATTAAATCTTACCTAATCGGATTAATGCATTAATTGTTTTGTTTATATTTAAAGTATCTTTAGTAGCCTGGACAGATATATTTTATACTTATAACTAACCATTTAGGTTACACGAGTAAGTACTCCATTATTTTACGTATTCATGTCCTTGCATAGTTCCTAATTGTGTTTTTTAATGACTTATTGGGATTTATTTTTCAGGAATAAATGGAATCTGTGAATAAAGCTAGGAATAGGTATATACAGTTTTCTAAACTTCTTTTGGATTGTAAGTCTGAAGCAGCAAGTTATGCAGCATGTGTAAGCAGTTCTCAAGATAATTTAAAAAAAGGAATATGCCAAGAGGAATTCAAAAAATTTAGAACTTGTCTGTCAAAAAGTGCTGGAAAGCTTGGTACAAAAATTTAAATTTTTAGTGAAGACTGTAGTAATAATGTAAGGTAGTAAAATGATTTATAAAAATATAATAGTCAAATGAAATAAAAAAATATATATTTATTAGTGATATATTTAGTTCCTCTGCGCGAACTCAATGGATTTTTTAAAATGTGTGTTTGAGTGTTATACTGATTTATAGAATAAGATATTAATATGATTTCCTCATTTGGTTTCCACTACAAAATTGGTTTTCTTTTAAGAACATTCATGATTATATTTAGTTCCATTCAGGATGAGATTTCTGAAGTTAAGTATACTGATGTAGACTATAAAGTATTTACAGATGCTGCATTTTATGTAATTAATGGAGATAGTCCTTATAAAAGAAAGACATATCGCTATTCACCATTATTGGCTTATATATTAACCCCAAATATATTTATTCATCATACTTGGGGAAAATTTTTATTCTCTTTATGCGATATAATTTTGTGTATATTTATAGAAAGACTTTTAACATTCGATAAGATCGATAAAAATACAAAGCTTTGGTGTGTATTTTTCTGGCTGTACAATCCGATGACAATAATTATTTCGACAAGAGGTAATGCAGATTCACTGTCGTCGCTGTTTGTTTTAAGTACTTTATTAGCTATGAAAAGTGAATATCACTTATTGGCTGGATTTCTTCATGGTATGTCCATCCATTTCAGAATATATCCGATCATATTTAGTCTGTGTATGTATTTATCCATACCAAATGATAATAAAAGTAGTATCAGGAGCTGTAGTATGTTCTATAAAAAGATAATAATAAATTTACTTCCCAATCGTGCTAGGTTTAAACTGGTTTTCGCCTGTGTTTTTACTCTAATTTTGATTACATGGTTTTATTATTCATGTTACGGATACACATTTCTCAATGAAAGTTTCTTATATCATATAAAAAGGAAAGACGTACGACATAATTTTTCTGTATTCTTTTACCTCCAGTATCTATCATCAGTTGTTGATATTCCATTTCTTCAGAGATTATTAATTGTTTTACCACAGATTATTCTCTTATCTGTAGTATCATTTGTTTACGGTTCAGCTAATCATATTAATTTTTGTCACTTATTACTTGCATTTATTATGGTTACTTATAACACTGTTCTTACATGTCAGTATTTCATATGGTTTCTATCTATAGTTCCAGTAGTTATTCCTCACTTAAAATTCTCATTGAAAGAATCTATTTTATTGGTATTATTATGGGTTACAGCTCAAATTGCTTGGCTTTTACCTGCATATTTACTTGAATTTAAGAATAAAAATACTTTCATTTATATATGGTGTCAAGGATTAATATTTTTCTGTGTAAATATTTATATTATTACAAGACTGATTAAAAATTATCATAAAGTAAAATTACAAACAATCAATCAGAAAACCTTTGTAATTAAGAATGATTAATCAGAAAAAAATCTGATAAATTAATGGAAAATAAAAGATGGACAATAATTTTTTTAGAGTTTTTAACTATTAATAATTTTTTTTATGAATAGAATAGCCTGTTATAACAGAAGTTTTACTTGTTTCAAATATTGTTATAATTACCCAATTTGTATTATTAATCGTCTAGAGCTAGCAAAGCTCAGAAACAACATTTTAGTCTTTTTATTTCCTAAATATACTGTGTTTAGGGTCTTTTCTCAGGATCCTTTCCTTTTTTCATTCCCTTTTCTTAGGGTCTTTGCACAGAGTCCTGACACTAAAATGTATTTATATTAGTAATACTATAATGAAAGATATGTACATACATTTAAAATTGAAAAGATTTTAATGAATAATTTTGATGTTGTGACATAATTTGTGGTCACTGTGAAATGGCCAGAAGATAGCAATTTCTGTCATTATCTGTTCAAACATGTCATTATTCCAGTTGCATCTCTGCTACATGAATTCACATGAATATAAGTCTAGTACGTGGAATTTGTTCTGCATTCAGATCTATTTTTTTTTAATTTGGTAGAAGCCTGTAAAGACTACAGTTTACTTGTGGACCAAGGGATCAACAGAATTAAGCATATAATTGATAGTGTAATGCTAAAATCACATATTTGATAAGTTAGGAATGTCATCGTATGCTTTCTATAAATCCCACACAATTATACTGCCCGGTCGAATGGGGGCTTATATTATGATTGGTAATGTGTGATGGGTGAATTATATATGGTGAAAAAAAAATCAACTGCTTATCTACAGACATCTCCCAAACTCTTTATACAATAAATAATGTAATAAATTCAGTAGGAAGAACTCTTTGAGAAAAAATCCCCTACATTTGCAGTCTGGAATAATGTATGCTGCATGAAACTGTATATCACATAAATATTATGGTTCTTATATACATATTATATGTGTTTAGACAAATTTGTCTTAGTATGTGGTATGTGTTAAGGGAAAACAATAGATTGAAGGCACATAATAATGTTTTTACTGCTGTAGAATTTATTCTGCTGCATAACACATCCAAAGATATAAAATAAATGAGGATCTGCTTAAATATATACAGTTCAATGTATGCTAAAAAAAATGTGGTATATTATGTATTAAAAGTTATCAGTCTGTTATATATTTGTTCTCATCAATCTATCTAGCATACATAATTATATTAGAGCAAAAATATTTGAATTATTTTATTGCAAAAGTAATTTATGTGGTTTGAAGACATATCAGTTATTATACCCAAAGAACTTCATTACAGATAACTTTTATAGTATGAGTATACTATAAACCTTTCATCCCTGTAGTGTTATTTTCTTGTTCACCATATTAATTTTTAAAACTCATAAAATCAGTTTATTTTCAGTTGTTAGCAAAATAAGTTGTAAAAATTGTTAAATCGCTGCATGTAATTCTCTCTAATGCATTTTTATTAGCATTGGATTCTATCTGCATTTTGTATTGTCCAGGCTTGTATTATATTAATAAACTTAATAACTGATGGTCACTTAACTGATCACTGATTTGGCAAAGACAATATTGAACTGAGCACTCTGATAATATTTTGATAAACTGGAGTTGATAGAATTTTGATATATTTTTTACTGTTTATTTGTTTTCCTGCTATTTATTGACTATCGGTTATACATATTTTTCCTGTTTTTGTAGTTCACAATTCACACAGTTAAAACATTTACTTAAGTCTAATATATGATAAAAACTTTTCTCTTGAATCTGTTACTTTTCTACATAAATTACCTGTGCCCTTATGATGAATTTCCTTTTTTTCTATACACATACTGCTCTGCCACTAATCATTTTACAAAGATGTAATGCTAATCTATTTATCTCTTAATCTTTCAAATATATTTGAGAAGGATGAAGTAAACTTACAGATTCTGCTGTTATTTTATCACTTTATTGTATAAGTTTTTAATTTTGGTCCACAGATCACTCAATTTCACCCAAGACATATTATACTAATAGGAAATTTGTTCTTAAAAACTTTTGGGACAGTATATGGAATTTCATCTACTCATAAAGTGAGTATATAATTTTTTTTAAGACATTGGGATGCTCCTCTTTCCCTATGGCCAGTTTCTAATTCCATTGTAAAATAGTTTAAAATTTTATCTATATGAATATTTAATTCCTTTGCTTCATAATATAACTTTATTTTTCATGAATTTAATTATGATAGTAGTTAGTTGATGAATAATAATGATAATAGTATAACCACAACAATAATAAAAAATAAATTAGATACAAAATAGTATTTCAAATAAGGATTTGTTTAAAGGTAGTTAAATAATAAAAACCAGAATTCAGCAGCGGTATTGTATCTCAAGATGCAATACTGATGACATAAAGTTGTTCCAGTTTCTTCTTTTCACATCCACTGACAATGTCCGGTCTAGCGATGGATACCAATGCTCCCGTGACATGGACGATCTCCAATTTCACTGTCAACAATCAAGCTGTTGGATCCTCTTCTAATCGTTGAAACATGTAAAAAACTTTGCGATGTGAGGGCGATGATGTTGCTGATATCCACAGATTAGTTCTTCATCTTCTTGTTGATTTCTTGCAGTCAATTTTCAAATGCTCCTTTCCACCGCAGTTCCAACAGACTGGTCAACCCCTGTTCTTTGGTTCTGCAGCAAGCATTCATCCATCTTCCGTATAAATTGTTCTGGTACCTGGTGCCTTCACAGAAGTCTTGATGTTATCTTCTGATGCTTCATTGCAGTTGAATCTCATTCTTCGAAGACAAGAAATATGACAAGACAGCGCATTGGCTGCCTCCAGTCACAGAGCCTGAGTAAGGGTGTTGTTGACTGAGTTCGCTGATCCGAGAGGAAGATGTTTCTTGATCTCGACATCCCAAAGCCCATCAATGAAATTGTGTGCTGCCCCCTCCTGGGTGTATCCCGGTGACAGCCTGACTAATGTTTGTTGAGCTAGTTGCTTGATAACAAGCAAATTCCTGCAGTGTCTCATTAGCCTTCTGGACTTACACTTGTAGATAGCCGGCAAGTTGTGCTGTCCAAAGTGATCCTCTAGTATTATGATGATGTCATAGCTGACCATGGATTGTACACTTTTGAGAACTTCCACTGCTTGGAATGTGGTCTTCTCTGGTGCTGTTGTCCAATTATTATGAATGGATGTCGCATTGAATTGCTACTTGAAGACAGCTCAAGATGTACTTCTGTCGAAATTTAGTATCTTCACACCATAGGACATCCCATCTATGATGATGTGCCTGATCTTTGTCCTGTGAACCATTTACAAAAGATTCTCCAGCGCTACAGGCTACTTTTGTTGCCCATGTGATATCCTTATGGCTAACATCTATAATATTATTTACATTAGTCCCTAAATTATCATTAACTAGTTGTTCGACCTTAACTAACCTATCCTCTAACTTAAAATCTATTTTAAAACCATCTAAATCAGACTTAACTCTTTCTACTTCTTTTCTAAGTTCTATACTAAGGTTACCTAATTTTTCTTCAATTTGAGACTTATTGTGAATTTTCTTATTCACTTTATTTACATTTGATCCATATTCTCTTTAGTTTAATTTACATTTTCATTCATATTTTTAAAGTTATTCTTTTTAAATTGTCCTGATATCCTAAATACAATGTTTTGTCTTGGGTGTTACAAAAAATGGACAGCTTACACCACTTGCACGCTTACTGTTGTAAACATCTGTGAATTTAATGGATATTAATCTGTTAACTGGTAATAATGTGAAAAATCATTCTACAGTGATCATGATCCATGGCAAGAATACTAATTGTCCCTTTTTATAAATAAGAGAGGTTCTTTTCTGTCACAAGTATGACATGTTTTTGTCACTGGTATCCACTGCCCGAATTTTAAGAACAATGAACAATGTTTGTCTTAGGAATTTATCAGGAGTTGGTGAGACTTAATTTATTAATATGTTTCATTAAATGAATGAAAACCATTAATTAGGTGTAATTATATTTATGTTCGTGAAATATAACATATTTCTAGTTAAACTACAGAAAACATCAATTAAAACATCAGTTAAAAACTACAGAAACATCAATCTACATTATACAGTGACAAATCCATACTGAATGATATGGTGGAAGCAGCCTTTAATGTGCCATCTGCTAATGACGGTTCAGGTAGCTACATAACAGTATCACTTGCAGACACAAGACTGATGTCCTTCTGTTGTGGAAAGAAGAAAATCCAAAAATCTCTCTCTTTTCTTTAAGAAATTTATTGGATAATTATCAGTTTCTTTTCCCCTAATTTGGCAAACAAATTATTTCTTTGACCTCTTACCTGCAAATTCAACCAGAACAAAGTCATTGAATCAGTGGCGTAGCATGAGTTTCAGCCATCTGGGGCATAGGCCAAATTCACCACCACCTTATTTAGGTATTTAAATCCAAAGCCTCCAACATTTACAGAAATTCTAAAGAACTTTTCGGCAAGAATAAATTTAATAAATTAATACATTTAATGAAGTCATGTATGTATGCTTTATAATATAATAAACATATTTGTTACAAAAGGTCTTACACATGCCACTTATTGATATATACACATTTGATATGCATTGATAAGATTATTATTACATAAAATTAAGAACACAACGAATAACAGCGAATAGAATATAAAATACAAATCAACTTCCAATTACAACTAGAATGATACGGTTACAATATATATTTTTATTGAAAAATTAATAAATTAAAAATAAAACTTATTAGTCTACTTTTTCTAAGAGCAAATTCTTTTATTGCACTATCAATGTCTACAGCATCACATATTTCTTGCTCAATAGAAGATAGCCAGATTGGTTAGCCTTAAAGTACTTCTTAAACAATTCTTTATCAACTTAAGATCAATTCTTAATCTTAAATAATTTTTATCAACTTCAAATTTGAAAAGCTTCTCTCACAGCTGGCATTGCTTATGACAGTGAGGAATATTCTGAGCATTATTATAATATTTGGGTAGAGTATCTTCCAGCTTGGATTTCACAATAGATTGTAATAATCCAAGTGGGTCCACATTAATTATTTTCATTGCCTGTGGCAGCTATGAAAGTCCGTAGTCAAACCCATTCAAGCTCAAAGTCCTGTTCATCAATTTTGGTAATGCTTGGTCTAGATTACATTCAGTGTTGTACGAATCTAATAGTATAGCCGGCGTTAGAAGGCAGACTTTTCCGCCCATTCTGTAGCTACTTAAACCTCTCATGAATTTCTACAGTTATTCTATCTATTGAAGAAAACAGCTTTCTGTTGAAACGTGAGAATTCTCATCGTCCCTTACATTTTTGCATGACTTCCTGTAATGGTCCAGTAACCCTTCTCATCAAACAACAGCTGTTGGAGTTGTGCCATTGACAGTATTACAAAGAACAATTTAACTGACCTGTTAGCCTGAGAAAATGATCCCTTTTAGCAGTACCCTCTGGATTCCTCTCTTAAATATTTTCTCTACTTTTTTTTCTTAATTGGAAGGAATCCATTACTCAGGTTTGTTACTGGTCTTGTTAGAACATTTATGTATTTAACATGTAATAGATAGACTGAATCCTTTTATTTAGTTACTTTGCTATACTTTTTTATAAATTTTCTCTTAAGTCTGTATATATAGTCTTTGGCTTGATTATTACAAGCTTACAAGAAAGATTTCATTTGTTTCGCCAGACTTCTTTGATTATTCCTTAGAGTCTAAACATTTAACAGTTGAAGGTTATATATTCTTTTCTTTTATCTGACAATATTATTTTTAAAAAAATTAAGTTGTTATAACAGACTTATTAACCTATTCTCATTTATCAGTTTAAATATACAATTTTTTTACTATTAAAGTTTTTATTTAAAGGTAACACAATTGCCATGATTTATGCTGAAAATACCTTAATTTTTTTTCTGATTACTCTATATTTACTAAGAGTATTGTTGATTTAAGATTGTACATTTATTTGTATATTTCATGAATTTTATTAACAAGTAGTTAAGTGTTAACTTTATAGTTTAATATTTTGTTAAATGAATTTCCTAATAAATGTATTCTGTTGTATGTTGAAATATGAAATGAATATTTTTTTTTTAATTTTATATATATAGACACACACACAGGTGATTCCAAATTACATGGCAATCTCTTGAGAGATGATTCTACAGCCAAATAAGAAAAAAAATTCATGTAAACATAGGTCAGAAAACGGTTCATTAGTGAGTTTCAGTAGCAGAAGCAGGGCTTAAGTGTTTTTCGAGCCGAAACTCTAATGAACCGTTTTCTGGCCTATGTCTATATGAACTCTTTTCTTATTTTTGCTATAGAATTATCTCCCAAGAGATGATTGCCATGTGTCTCTCTCTCTCTCTCTCTGTGTGTGTGTATGTGTGTGTGTGTGTGTGGATGTGTGTGGGGGTTCACTTATTCAAAAACTGCTTAGCTGATCTGAATGTTTTTTATCAAGGTAAAATTATCTAGCAAATTTATCCCAGGTAACCCATTATTGGTTGAAGAATAAAGGTTAAAACAGAAATCATATTTTATGGTTCCATTTATGAAATAATTTGTATGTAGTTGTATTTTGAATTTTGGCTAAAATCTTGTTTTGTAAAGTATATCATTATGTGTTAGCTGTGAATTAAATGCAGAAAAGAAACAGGTTTATTGTGATAATAAATTTAATCATATTCAGATTAATTTTCATGAAATTTTATTTTCATAATTTTTTTCAGGTAGGTAAAGAAATTAATTTTTTAAATGTTATAATATAATGTTAAATCATTTTACAATAATTATAATTATTAAACAAAGTCTTTTTTAATAACAATGTTTTTAAAATTTTTTTTTAATTAGTTTGAGAAAGATTTAGACCCAGTTGTTTTAAGGATAAGATTTCATAATTTTTGTTGGTAGGCAAGTGATGTCATGTTTTGTAATAAGCACATCTATAACTGTTATGCTTCTAAACTGCTATTCTTTTATTTTTTACTTTCATGTTTTGTGTGTTATATAACTACAACAAAGGCATATTATTCAAATTAGTTTTTATGATGTATTTAGTTAATTTATGTATTTTTATATTCCAAAGATATGCATGAAAGGCAAAATCTAGTTTAACAAGTTTTGCAGAATAAAATTACATATGTAGTAAATGTATTAAATTTTCATGATTGAAATATTAGATGTCTGATTATCTCTTCACTTCAGGTAATTTAGCTATCGATCAACTTGATAAAAAAAAAAACAATTTTTTTTGATATTTTGATATGAATAAAAATAAAAAGTAATAAGGAAAAGATGGAACTGAGCCCAGCTCTCTTGTTGAGTATTTATCCACTTTTTGGCAAAACTATTTTTCATTATTTACAAGTTGAAAATTCAGTTAAGTAACAAAAAAAACTTCCAATTAAGTAAAATATTGTTTAAATTTCTAATAGGGGTTGAGCAGCATTACTCATGTTGCTATCCTGTTCATGTCTCTTATAATTTTTTAAATTTTAATCTGGAAATTGGTGGGTTGTTCCCTCCTCCATAACTTCTTCCAGCTCAGCTTCTTGTGTTTCTCCTTTCTACATACAGGTTCTCTATATACTCTTCTTGTTTGTTTAAAATACACAATTGTTGCCCCCACTTGATCTATCACTTTGAGATGAGTTTCAGGATTTTTCATCATGAGATGTAATATAATTTCATATTGATTTTATTAGCAATGAATTTGTTCCATTAGGAAAATAAGAAAAATGTATGCATAAATCGCTAAAATTTCTGCCAGTTAATTGGATGGAACAAATAATGCATAAAAGAAAAAACATTTAATGAAACATTTTCTTCCATCAAATGCTTCATCAGATATCACTTTTTCAAAGAGAGCTTACTCTTTTTTGAGGTTGATACTTGTATTCATATTTTAATCAATCCTAGAGAATTTTGAAGACACAATAAGAGAACAATGAATATTTATTTATTTTGTAGTTTACAAAATAAATAAATGTGGGTTGTGTGTGTAATATATTTGGTTATTCAGTATTTTTTTTTTGTTCTTACCTTTAGTTATAAATAATCAGCATCGTAGTTGATAATTAGACGAACTTTCATTTGGCCAATGATAATTGCTTTTACTCCCTTTTAAGCAGTTTTATTTACCCGTAATAATAGATGTAATCCCAGTTAATTGTAGTAATCAAAAGATTTACATTTACAATAAACAGAAATTTATGGAGATGAAAAATTTGATTTGACTGATTTTTATGTAAATTTAACTAAAACAAATATCATTGGTTTTAATTAATAATAAATGCTTTTATAAACTTACAGTACTTCTTAATATAAGCTAATAGTAAACTGAAAGTAACAGCTATTAAACTGTTAAACCCAAATTATCTGTGGTATAGTTACAGTTGTCATTTTGATGAGCTTATTTGGTTTTTATTTAATTGCTGTTAATTCCCATCTTGTCATCTTCTCCTTGTCAGTAGAGATGCAAATTGCTAGGATTATTATGCAGTTCATATAAAATCAATCTGTAAAATATTGTTAGTAAAATGTGTTAACTTATTTTTAACAGCCCTACTGATTGGAGGCAATATGCAATTATAATGTATTATTTCCTGTAGAAACATGATTGAGATACATATGAAGTATCTGAAGTACAAGAGGCACTAAAACGTTTCAGTGCTTTTTGTAAGAATAACAATTTACAGTTATCCTACTAAACAGAATGTGGGTATCAGTTGTTTAACTGAATATAACTGGATTTGGTATGAAGACAATGGGAAACTACTTAATTGCTCACTTATCTTTATTAAGCCTGATGTGGGATGCTTGTTATTCTTGTAAATGGCTGTACCATTTTTGGAAGCGACCTCTCATGTCAGGTCATCTACAACCATTATAGGTGTAGCATTTTATATATATGTTAAATATGTGTAATATTATATTTGTTATATTATGTACTGTTACTCTAGTTTGAACTGTGTTATGTTCTTTATTAGTGAAACTGCTGTCTTTTCTGAATGTAAGCAAATCATCAGTGTAAAATGTCTGTCCTGTCTTTAAATAATGTTACACCTTTTTATCTAATTATAGAACCTGAGCTACTTGAAATACTGAAAACATAAAATTATTGAACTATCGATTGCTACATTTTAAAAATATTATACATAATGTTATTTTTTCTTGATTGGTTTTTATATCAGTTGATAATTATTGTTAGCTATAGGATATCTGTACAAAAGGAAAGCCTCCAACATAAACATATGACTTATAAAAAACATGACATTTTATACTTATATTTTTAATTACGCTATTCCAGTCTTTGTGTTGTTGAACCAATTTGTTATAACAAATTATATAATTCAGTTCCTGGCTGAGCATTTTTAAAAATAATTTCATTTTTTTTTAAGCACAAGCAAAAGCTTACATAAAAATAATATATGAAACAACAAAGATCTGAAAAAATTCATATTTATTAACAAGTACAAATTTTGTTACTTATATACTGAATATATTGTTTTGATTCAACTTTTTACGAAAAAGAGAAGGTGCTGTAGCATCTTTTGCCAGAATCTTGGATGTCATTTTGAAGGTTTTCTCAGTCTGTTCTTTTAAACTTTTTACATAATTTGATCCATCTTCCTATAGCGAAAAGAATATAAGTTAAGATAAATCAAAGTTTAAAAATTAATGTAAACAGTTCTTTTTAACAGTTAAGGGTTTTAATTTTTAAAACATGCTGTAATTATATTGAATTACAAACAAATTATGCAGAACAGAAAAAATGGTCCTCATGGTCAAAATACAAAAAATTTCATTTTATTTAAAATGACATTTTATTCTGTGATCATTCCTTTATAATAGCAAATTTCCTTTCACTTGTATAGTAATTCAGTTAAACTTATTAAGCTCATATTCATTCACAAATGACAAAATAAAAAATCATTTCATTAAATGTATGATTCAGTGTTCAGGTTATTGAAAAAGGTAATCAGAAGGAAGGTATATTGATGTGCAAAACATGCAAATAGCTTATTCAGAAATGTGTAGGTGAAACAGCTGCAGCTGTTACATCCTATGCTGCATTATTCGCAATGAAAAATTTGTATATGCAACATTTATGAAATTATTACATTTTGTTTAGTTTGTCATTTCAAAAGCTTGTAGTAGTTTTAAATGAAATGAATTTTTGATGCTCTGAAAAATGAAAGGCATTCAGTTGAAATGAGATAGATGACAAGATTGTGAAAATATAGTCTTGTTTAAACATGCAAGTATTTTTTCTATATGTGAAAGTAGGGAATACAGTTCTGTCTTTTATTAAAATTGTATCACTTATTTTGTTAAGAAGATATACAGACTAATTATAGAGATGATTCTATAGCCAAAATGAAAAAAAGTTCATATAAACATAGGTCAATAAAACTCTTAACAGTTTCAGCTCCCAAAACATTTAGCCCTGCTTTCTGCTCCCTCTGAAATTAAACTGTAGTAAAATTCTTGAGGTACAAATCTAGGAATAAATTTGGTGCTTCCTTGATCTAAGTGGTCTTAGAGTAAAAGTGGTCCCAGAACTTAATTTTGCTTAGTTTCAAGAAAAATGAAGTAAAATTCAAATTTTTTTCAAAAAATAATTTGTTTTGTTTGAGAACTTTTTTTACCAATATACAAATAAAAATTTCTAGTTAACTTTGTACAGATTTTTTCTAAAAATTACTAAATATCAAAATTGTAAAGCCACAAATATTTCTTCAAAGCAGTTGCTCAGTGTGACCACCACTATGTTCAGTGCATAATTCAGCTCGAATCCTTGCTAGCCGGGCTTGTCTAACAGCATCATTATTACTGCTAATAGTAGCTCCAGCTTCTATTTTACAATATCTCAATTCTTCTTGTCTGTCAATACAAGCAGATAGATTCAACATCTTCATCTAAGCCCAAAGGAAAATGTCCACTGATGTGAGATCGGGAGGTCAAAGTGGCCATTTTGCTGATCCATTGCTTACAAAATGTGCTATTTATATGATTCATCATATTACAACTGTAGTGAGCAGGTGCGTCATCATTACAAAACCATAAATGAAATATCTTCCAAGAGTTCCATCATATTTGTTTGCTAAAAATGCAAGAACAACTTTCCATTGAGCCTTGACTGTAAGAAAAAAGGGCCTATGAGATTATCACCAGGAAGACTACACCACATATCAAACGAAAAAGAGTGCATTAAAGATGACTTGAAACAGTCACATGAAGATTTTCTTCTGCCCAAGTATGTTTTGATAATTTACAATCCCATTTCTTAAAACAGTATTCATCAGATTGGAAAATTTTTCTAACAGACTCAGGTGGTAACTTTATTTAAACTCAGGTGGTAATAACTCTTGTACATTCTATACCAAAAATATGCAAGTATAGAATGGGTAAATATATCCATTCTGTACTTATATGAATGGGTTAATGTACCCATTCTATACTTCATACCTGTTTCTCTAACTTCTCTCCAAAGCCTCAAATGTTTTGTGATCTGAATAATTTTCCCCGGTATTCACACAGAAGTAAATCCATTTTTATGTACTTTACCATAAATTAACATGTCTGTTTACTCTTCAAATGAAAATATATTTCACAAAGGGTGTGGTATCACCTGTTGTGAATGACTGACCAAACAATAACAGCACAAGCACCGCTCAAATGAATAATCAAATCTTGGACCCCGAAAGACTTTAGGGGTTGGCGTCTCCATGGGCCTAGCCTCTGCAGCTTTTCTTCCCACTACACACACAAGCTGCAGAACACACTATACAGATACAATATGCCAAGAACAAATTACAACATATACCTTTACACTACTACACAACAACATTCTACACTATTTCTTCTTTCAATTAAAACGTAACCGTAACCCAAGGTAGAAACTATTGTACCAATGGGTAGATGTCTGTACGTAACGAGTCTTGAACAATGTCCTCTGGGATAACCTGGATAACCCTGTTGTATGACGTCCTAGCTCCAGTACACGTGCGCTCTGCTGGACCATTATGTCGCTGATACGTGTGGGAACCTTATGTCCCTCCTGTTAAAGTCTTCTTCGGTGGTTGTTGGTCTACTTGAACATACCTGGAAACTTAAAAAGACTTCGACCAATGTTGTCAGTTGAAGATGTTTCTGTGATAATGGATCAACAGATAAAATAAAAAATGTAAAAAAATATATATGATTTCTTGTAGTCACATATATAATGAAGAACAGAATTCATTTGGGAAGGTTTCAGTCTTTCCTTATTAAAAATGTGTTATTATAGCGTGTGGTTCTGTGCTGTTAATAAAAAAGCTTAGAAGTGGCACCCTGTTGATTTAACTGAAAGATTACGATCATGGTTGGAAGCTACTGGCCCTTGGTTCATAGGAAAGATGAGGTGATGACTAAACACCAAAATAATATCAGAACTGTCCCCACAGTCAGTCACTTCTGTTAAAAGGACGATAAGGAAGGAAAATTGTGTTGATTCACTTTGAGTCAATTGTAAGGGTCTCGAGAATGTTCCATTTGTAAGGAAGAACAGGCAGCACTAAGAATTATAACTGAACAGAAGTGTCCTTTCTTGTAGCTCGTCGAAAATACAGAAAATCCCTCAACATGAGGAATCCTGTACAGCCCTGTGTTAGTTTTGTCCAGACTCTTTTCACAATGTACAAAAGGACAACGTAAAGACCCTCACAGCTGCAATGTCAGATTGAGCTCTGGCAAGAAGGTAACTTCTGCTAGAAAAACTGAAATCCTCCCGGGCTTCAGTTTGGAGGGGATTTGGAAGCCCCTCTTCCAACTCGAGATTTATACAAGTATATGATGGCAGATGAAGCATTTCTTAAAAATCAAAAAAGAAAAACCGGATTACATGTAGTTGATAAATAGGTTGCACGCAGAGTTTTTCCTATAGCTATGAATATTATTCAGTGGAATGTTTGCGATCTTCGTTCTCACCGGAGGATATACTGTGTCTGCAGGAGACACTTCCGTTCCCAGGATGATGTATCCTTTCGCGGATACGCCAACGAAAGATGCGACCATCAAACTGAGGATAGAGGACGTGAGGGTATAACTGTTTTCCTAAAGGAAGTCTTGCAATAGCCGCCCGTATTTCGCTAGCGACAAACATCTCTGCAGTCGCGGTGAAGATATTGGCGCCATTCAAAATGATTATCTGCAACTTCAGTGAAAATGACCTATCCAGTCTTCTCAAATTCTCGTACCCTGCTTAATAATTGGTGATTTCTACGCCCATCACCATTCTGGGCTCACTAAAATATTTATTCCAAGATAATATAGTTAATCGACTGAGGAAGAACATGACCTCTGCTTATTGGATGGATCGTGTACACATTTTTATCAGGTACCTCTTCGTGCATCGATCTGTCCCTTTTTTCAGCAACCTTATTCCCACGTCTGTTTCGTTTCGAAAAACTTCTTTGGAAGCAATCGTAGACCGGTTGTGATCTCGGTCGGTAATAGTAATTTGCCTCGGATTCAACCACACAGATGGGTAGTTCAGAAGCGGACTGCATCGGATACAAGGATTTCTTCGGCCAGTATGACAGGAGCGGTAGCGCGATCCACCGACTAGCCATGTTTACACACAAGATTCTCTATAGAGCGAATGAATTCATCCCTTTGACATTGAGAAATCCAAGGCGGCCTGCAGTTCCTTGATGGGATGAAGGCTGCAGGCGTGCACTAAGATCGACGTAGGGCTCTATGTAATTTCGAAAACCGACGATTGCTCTGCACAAAAAATCTGTTATTCTAGAGTTTTTTAAAATCCACAATAAAATTTACATTTGAATAAGTCTTGTTGATGATGAGTCATCATTTATATCTCTATGGATTTGTATCTGAGTCTGGTTTAGACGTGCACCGCCTCATCGAGTGCCCTTAAAACTATTTGTTCAGGTTCTAAAGGGTATTTGGCTAAGGAGTGGCAACGACTGTTGATCTGTTTACCCCCCATGGGTATGTGTTATTGTAATCTGTGGTACTGCGTGATTGCCAAGTTCTTGTGCAGCCTCTAACTAGAGGTGCGAGTGACAGGAGGGTTTATAGGCCTCCGGTGTCCGTGGCTTGTTACAGACATTGTAACGTTATGGACTTACCCAATTTCTAATAGCAAATAGCGAGATTCGGATAGGTTTGAATTAGCGACATGTCCGAAGGTGAAAAGAAAACTAAGCCCAAGCGGGTAAAGGCTACCGAAATCTGGGTGGCGCGGATTGATGATTCGTTAGCCCACCCGTATGAAGGAGGATGTCGTTGCCGATTTTTTAATTTTTTAAAATCGGCAACGATTTAAAAAAATCGGCTGGTTTGCCAATTTTGGCAAACCAGGAGTGTGTTTTGAAGGAGTTATGTTTTTTGAAGGTTTTTATGTTTGCCCTTGGAGAACGGTTTGAGGCGTTGGCCTCGAAACCCGTTCAAATAAAGAAAGTGATAATCAGAGATACTGTTCTTACTCCGTTCGTTGAACCCCCTAAGGTTCAGAGGAATCGTCTGAAAGCAACCAAAAATTTTGTTCGTCAGCATGAAGCAGGGTGTTACTAAATCCAGTTAGGAGATTAGGGATGACTTTAAAGTTGTCCTGCGTTTGAAGAGGTCGAGCCTGAGGGGCTTGTCGTAGCAGCTGATGATAAGGAGACAGCTAAAATAATTTTGGACTCTCTCTCTAAAGCTTGAAAAATCTGATATGAGAACCGATCCTAAAAGGAAGGGGCACCCTAGGATAATATTATATGATATCGACCGTCGTCTGGTAGAGGAGGAGGAATTAACTCTTTATTAGCAAGTAGAATACAACGTTGGACGAGGCTGCTTTCAAGGCAGAATGTCGATTTTTGTTTAAAACTGCTAGAGCGCTACCATGGAGTGTTTGAGTGGGCCATTCTCTGATGAAAAAATTTTATTATTGAGGATAGGATGTAGATCGATTTTTCTTCTTTTCGTTTCAGGAAGTACATCGATGTCCAACGGTGTTTTATGTGTTGCAGGTTTGGCCACAGGGCTAAGTTCTGTGATCAGCCTTCCATTTGTGCTCATATGGTGAGGAGGGGTACAGGCGTGAGCTTTGTCCCAAGAAGTCTGAACCTCCATCATGAATTAACTGTAAACACTTTAGGAAAGAACATAAGCATTCTATTGATAGTAAAGAGTGTGGGACTTACTTGAAGCTTTCGAGGTTTATTCTAATTCCCTCGAAGGTTAGTTTTGGTCAATTAAATGCATAGGGTTCAGGTTGAGACCTTAAGTTAATTAGCCCTTAAGTTTAATTTTCTATTCAAATGTATAGTTTAAGTTGAGCTGGGTGAAGTGGCTTTTCGTCGTAAGTTGGATGTTATCTCGTTTCAACATTTTTATATTGTATATGGTTGATATTCAGAACTTACATCTATATTTTGTAAGTTATTATTTTCTGTATCGGGATCCTGCTGAACGTCATCTTGAGGCTTGGGAAAAAATTCTTCGGTTTTCTGAGCGTGGTTCAGTTATTGGTAATCTTTGTTAATGCTAATGCTAAATTTTGGATGTGGAATAGTGATCATGCCGATGAGAATGTTGAGGTATAATCATACTAGAGCTGTTTGATACTTTGGTGAGCTGCAACAAATGCCGGCATGGTTGTTGGCAGACGGCAGTTTAATTTGCCAGTTCCAATACAGTGGGAAAATATATTCCCACAAGTTCGTGTGGTTGGAAAGTCGTCGATGATTTCTCCAGTGATCATTGTTAAATCGTCTTCGAAATCATTAGAGGCCTGAGTGATGGTTATAGTTGTATTTCCCAGTTTAGCAGTGGCGTTTTCTGCATAGGTAATCCATCCGCAGAAGTTGTTTCGATTCTTTCGGCCAGACTCTGTATCTTGGGTTCTGTAGATCTGGCAGGTCGGTTGTCGGCGGCTTTTATAGATACTGCTGAGTGTTCCATTCCCTGCAGTTCTGGTCCTGAGAGGGTTACTCCTTGGTGGACACGGGAACGTTCTGAGTTGACGTTGTCTGTTATTCGTTTGCGGAGATCTTCTCAATGTGAGGGTGACCCCGAATCGCGTTTAGATTTGGCTTTTCAATACAGGAAACTCAGATGTCGATGTCATCATAAGGTAAGACAGGAACGCCAGAAACGTGATTTCTGGTGTTCCTTTGAGTAGGAGCAAGAAACAAAGACCCATCAGGTATTGTTTACTGGGCAAAGCTTCTGGCGTTGGTGGAATAAAGTGGAGCTCCTTGATCGCTCGGTAAATCTATGTTCGTGTTTTTACTAGGGTTTTTAATAAAATGCTTTTTACCTGTTATTTTCCTATTTGTTGGAAGAATGTTAGCTTTTATTTAAGGGGGCGACAAGGATCCTACTGTTAGTTCCTCAGGCTCCGATGTTGCTGCCAGTTATTGGTAAGGTCTTTGAGAAGATACTATATTTGTGCATGAATGAGAGGTTGATGTCTCGACGGTTATTGATTGAGGATCAGTATGGAACGAGATTGAACTTAGAGTCTCTCAGGCCTGTAGGATAATAGAACTGTGGGGCCATCAGTATAAAATGGAATTCAGCCCGGATAAAACCACGATGTTGCTGAAAGGCCGTTTGGCTGTGACGCCACGAGTGCGTTATCTACGTCAGAACACCGAATGCGTTATGCCCAGGTTCAGAAGTACCTCAGGGTGCTCCTTCACGAAAATTCTCGACTAAAGGAGCCTTTACAATATATCGCGAAGAAGGCGAATTCAACGTGTGGGGAATCCGGATTGGAGTCTAAATTTTAAGACCGTAAAATATAAAACTTACAGAGATATCTTACTGAGGCGCCTCATCTTTTTTATCCCCTGACTCTGTCGTTCTCGGGCCCCTCCCCAGAGACCAGGTTTCGGTCTATACTTTTTAATGGCTCACGCCTCTAACCACTAAGCAGGGAGAACCGGGCTTTAACAAGTCGCACCCGGCCCCCCAACTTACAGTAGGGTCTGGGTCTTTTATTTTGCCCCATCTCAGCTTAAGTGTCCCCCGAAGTCCCCGGTCGATCATCGAAACCGACACACCTCGGCATGCCGGCCCTCACGACCGGGGCTATCCGCCCTTCCCTAACTCTAAAATCCACGCCGGCGCCCCTCTTAGACTTTGTTGCGTAGCACCTTAGTGGAAAATGAATTAAAAGCTCTCCAATTTTCATCTGATGTCAAAATAAAATGTATTAAATTCGCTGGCTGGAGCCCATCCAGGCCAGCTTGTCTACGTAAAACGCGCCATTCTTCACACTCGAAGATTGTATGTTCCGCAGTATAAACCCTACTACAATGCATGCAGCAGGGGTAACTACGTCTGCCGAACCTATGCAAATAATACTCGGAAGTCCCAAGAAATTCATTTCGCCATGACCCTTATTTACCCAAAGATCTATATCTGTAATTAGCCGCTTGATCCAATTAGAACCTCCACCTGTCGTCCATTTCATTTTCCAGGAATTTCTCGTAGCTTCCATCGCATCACGTTTTCCCATACCTTCATATCGCATTGACATACCTCCTGGCAGCCTCTTCATACTCTTCACCACCAGCCACTCTCAACCGCTGCTTTACGCGTCGCAACCGCTGTAGGTTCCTCCTAAGTTGAGCAGTATTTTCCGTCCACCAATACACCGGATTATGCCTATCCACTGCCTTTGGTATTTGAGCAATCTCTTGTAGAACTTCAGGTGACAGACTTCGACCATCTGCCAGCTGTCCTGCTACATTGTCTACAACTGTTGCAACCTGTTTCCGACTAAATCTCGGTGACTTCAGCTGTTCTAGTCAGTTCGATCTCTAACATCGTGGCAAGATTTTCACTGGCAGTCTCGTGCTGCAGGACCCTCCAGCTGCACATGGAGTGGTCCCAGCCTCCATCCAAGATGGTCAAGAGAAACACCTGGTTGGTCTTGACCTGGATGGTCAAGAGCCCTCTCGCTTCAAAGGTAGGGGTCTGATCATTTAAACAGTACAAACCAGTAGACATCATCAATTCTGTCAGGACTTCGCCTCTTCTATTCGTATAAGAACTGCCTGCCGCGACGTCCTTACAATTAAGATCACCCATCAGGATGACCTTTTTCGGGGATCTTGTGATGACATCATTAAGACTCCACATATAGTTTTCGAAGTCTTGATAATCGCAATTTGGGCTTGCATAAGCCCCTATCAAAACAGCGTCTGTCTATTTAATAGCTGTGATACCCTGAGCTCTATGAAACAAGCTCCCATCTGCCACTGATATTGCGTATGGCAACATCTCCCGCCATATCTGAGCGCCACTCTCTCTTTGCGGCTGTAAACTGATTAGGCTCCGTCGTGATCAAGAAATCAACTCCCAGACCACTAGCCAGTTTCCCCACTAGATCGTGGGAGAGATAATGCTATTTGCATTCGATAAAACAGCTCTTATCATGCTTCCGTAAAGCGCACGTCAAGCCTCCGGTGCGATGATCAATACTACTACATTCCAGGCATTTCATTCCTTCTCTAAACTATCGATTCTTGTGATCTCTGCCACCACAATTGTAACAGAGATCGGCCCGATTGGTTCCATGACGGTTCGCACTCCTATGATTGTGCTCCAGCATCGGAAACATCGATCACATTCTTCGCATATATAAGCGCGACAATGGACCCTGCCTATCTTGATGAGTTTGCTCACCAGCTTACAGGCCGAACGATATGTCGTCACGATCATCTCGTTGCGCATGTCCTCGTACGTCCGACGAAACGACGTAACGCGGAACACTTCTCTCTTGCCAGTAACATTCTCAACGGCCTCTCTAACCTCCTGTTCTGTGGCATCATCTTCGATATCTCTTATATGCACCACAGAGCGTCTGCCGCCAAAAGATCGGAGGTCCACTTGTAAATCTGCGGCCTTATTGCGGAGTGTAGCTGTAAATGGAGCAGCCTTCTCAAAGTTTTTGATTTTGACGTATAACTTGTCCTTGTTGCCCTTCCGAAGTGAAAGAACCTCACTGGCTTCTTCCTCAGTAACAAAAGACTTCATGGTTTTAAGTAGGTCGGCGTAAGATCTACCTTTTGCCTTGACTATGACCAGCCTGGTGTCCTCAGCGGGAGAAGTCGATCTCCTTACAAATAACGATCTCGATCTTGATCTCTTGGTATGCTATGAAGAGCCACGATCACCGGTTTCCCACTTTTCTTAAATAAAAATACTAAGATCTTTCTTTTTACCCCAATAGAGCCACTTGGCAACACAAACACCGGAGCTGGAGACTTTACTAACACTCGCCTAATACGAGTGACTTAACGCCTAATAATCTACAATATCCACAAATAAGCACGTGTCACTATTCTTTTCAGCAATATTCTTCACCTTTCTAATCTTGTTAAGTAAAGCCACGATGGCCATCTGAACGACAGTTGATCTAACAATTCCACATCTGTCAAATCCCCAGCAAGGGCATAAACTCTCAACTCATCAGTCTGACTGGCTTGGCTAATGCCAATTATCGGTGGCAACATCTCGCATAATTGCCCGAATTTTTTATACAGTTCACACAAACCCTTAAGATGTTCTATAATATAGCTTTCCATATCTCTGCCCAGATTGTTGCAGTGCAATAATACACTCACCCAATTGTGAGGTCAATGTTTCTAGTGCCTCCGGGGGGAGTGCCTCCTCAGATGATACCTGCCTCGAGCGTTTCTGCCCCTTCTCCATCTTCTTCTCAACGTCCTTCTCTTCAGTCAAAATTCGTGAATCGCCTACACTTTCAGTAGTCGATGTTGTGGATTTTGAATTACAAACTACTGTGAACTGCGAGCGCCTTTGACTCCTAGTCCCCCACAGTTTCGCTCGTTGTTGCGCCTCGTCCGTCTTTAGCCGCTACGTCCTTTTCTTTTCGTTTAAGCTTCGGTTCCATGTTTTTAATCACCTTTAACTTTTATACGATTCCAGTGGGGTTGAAAAAGATTTCAGCTACCACTAACTTGTACTACTCCTACGTCCGAGTAATTTGATTATCCACTTGACTACGTTCGGGTGGCCCTTTTTGAAACCCCCTAACCTCTCACTGGTACTTTCAAATTCAAAACTGAAACCGGATTCAGAATCATCTCTCAATCTCGCTTCCAACGACAACCCACTTGCCCCTGGGGTGTCCCAAAATGTATCCGTCCAAAAATGAGGTTGGGGGAAAAAAATTGGTGGGGGTTACCAAAATTTTGGGGATCCTTATCGATGGAGATCCGGGGAAAGGGTTGTAAAGGAAAGGGATAGGAAGGTAGCTAGGAAATACAAATCCCCTTATAAAAGCTTGCCGGACTTATTCGTTCTAGAGTAAAATATTCAAAATTGTACAAGTGCTTGGTTATGCTAATTGACAATGACATCACTCACCTGTATGATCAAGACAACCCACTTAGAAATTTTCTTCGTTTATAAGAGGTTAAATCCGACCAGTTCACTATAGTTTAATATAGGAAAAACACAAAATTCGTAATATCTCAGTAGTCCGTCATCCAATTATCTCCAAATTTTATAGATGTGTCCAGTAGACTTCCACCAACAGTTCCATATCACCAAATCAAAAAAAATAAACCAAAAACTTCAAAAGATCACAGAGCAAAACGCAACACGTGTTATCACTAGTATACATCCAACTCTTGCTGTTAACAGTGCCTCTTGATGTTGTGAGGCTGTTCTGGTGATTGCTGAAGTAAAGCTCATTGATGTTCTCGCTGCTGAGCGTCAACAGCGTAATTTAGCAAAAATATTGTGTGAACTCACTTCTGAAAAAATTTGATTGAGAATAGTGAATTTTAATGGTGGCAGGAGAGATAAAGCCGACCATGAGATAAAGGCGATAAAGCCCATTAGGACTAGGCGCAGAGGGCGTCGCGTGGAAACTAGAATCATCACATGGTGGGAGGATCTTCTCCTTCGGGGTCAGGATGTGCTAAAAGAAAATCAGGGCTGATTACGTTGAATCCATTTCTTGGACACTATCATCTATTGTATGGAAAAGGGTTGGAACCATGTGTGGATCTATATATTTACCACAGCCCATTGGACTGCAAGGCGACGGGGACGTGTTACCGCGAATGTTAATGTGTTGAACACATTTGGAAGATTGTTCCGGGCAGTTTCACTTAATCATTGTACTTCCCTGAGTTTCTGGGATAAAAGTTGTAGGTAGATATCCGTTTGGTGATTGGAGACTTGCAAAATGAATTAATCATTCTATGTTTCTTATAATGAGCTAAGATATGCCTTGAATAATTCTCGTAATTACTCTCCCAGAAATGATAATATCTGCCTCAGTGTGTTATCAAACCTCCCAGATAATGCACTACATCATCTTTTGTGTATTATAATAGGGTATTCTCTAACCAGGTGTTACCAGGTTGGTCTCTGACCAGATTCTTGGTAAGGGGCACTAGTAATCCTGGTACTGAAACTGGTAAGGATAAATCATGCCCCATAAGTTATCATTCTATCTCCTTGATCAGTTCTTTGTACAAGGTGATAGAACGAATTTAAAACTGTCATTTAGTGAGGTATGTTGAGAGAAAACAAACTTTGTACAAAAAGCCGTGTTCTTTATTTGTTCAGATAAATCAAATACAAATGGGATTTTTGTTCCTCAGCGTCTACGGTCGGTAGGAGTGGGCCTGTGCTTGGTGAGGTCATTAGGAGTAGGGAGAGTCGGCCATTCCACACTCCCAACCAATTCAAGAATGTCTCTAACCACGCAAATGTTTTTGTCTGTAATGCTGGAATTGGTTGGGAGGAACTGGAAATGGCCGAGTATCCAAAATTGGCATTTTGCTCATTGATTTTTTGCATGAGCAGCACACAATCAATGCTGCTTACTACTGCGAGCTGTTGAATGAGGTGAGGGCTGCATATCCCCACAAAAGACGAGACCAACCGATTCAAGAGGCCATCCTTCTCCACAAACTTGTCCAGGCCATACTGCAGCTAACTGTCTGAAAACTAGAAGTGCACTGGACTCAACTTGATCATCCTCCATACAGCCCTGACCTATCACCCTGCGATTTTCATTTGTTTGGGCTGCTTGAAAAAGCTCTAGGAGGACAATATTTTAAATTTACATTTACGAGATCCATGAAAATATTATTTTCAATTGATAAAAGCAGAAATTAAGAAAAATTTCAAAATATTTTTAATCAGATAAATATACTCTCACAAACATTTTAGATGGGCAATTTGTACTAATAAGCTAGTGTTAACATACATCTATGCACATAGATTTTGTTTTTCATTCATTTATGTACAATAATATTACTTGTAAAAGTTTTTAATATTGAAGTATCCCATTAGCATATCTGTAAAAGAATGATGATGAATTATTATTCCTTTCATAATTTTGCACTGAAAGTTTTGATGAATATAATCTTTTTGATTGTTTGAAATAGTTTAAATTTTATATATTTCATATACTGATGTATTACACCGATAGAGATTGGAACGGCTTTTTTCATATAGAATTACTGAAGTACATTGGTATATCTAAAGTACACTGAACCACATCTAGCACAAATGATTTTTCATAATTAATTTTACAGACTTCTAAAATACTTTTAAAATGTAAAATTTTAATAGATTATGCTGTTATTATGGCAATAAGCAATATGAATCTAAATAAGTAATATTTTTTTCCACTTAAAGCTTCTTAAAGCAACTATTTTTATTATGATGGAATAAAGTGACAAAAATGCGAAATTATTTAAGAGATTTAATATCAATGTTAATTAAAAGGCATACAAAAGACATTTTTTAGTTGCTATTATTGTAAAGTTAGGTACGAGGTGTGAGGTTTGATAATATGCAAAATTTTTCTCAAAAAACTTTATTCATTTATTTATTCATCAACATGGATTTTGTCACCATCAAAATACTTCTTTTCATATATAATAAATTTGTGCCAGCACTTTTTCCAATCTTTAAAGCACATCAGTTTCCGAGCCATTCTGTTTTTAACTCTTCAACGTTAGCAAAACGTTGTCTATCATGGTTCTTTTCAGTTTGGGGAACAGGAAGAAGTTACAGGGGGGCCATGTCCAGCGAATATGGAGTCTGAAGCATCATTATGGTGTTGTTTTTTGGCTAAAAATTTACAAACAAGCAGTGGTGAGCAGGTGCATTATCGTGGTGCAATTGCCGTGAATTCTTTCCCCACAAATCGTTCATCCACAAATCCGGGCATTTTCTTCAGATTTCTTTAAACATCATAGAACTTCCTGGAAGTAATCCTTATTGACTCTCTGATGAGGAAAATTGCAGAATCGCTAATAATTTGTTTCACTTTTTAAATGTTGATGGAATGTCCAGAGCGCCCATCATCTTCAATGTCTTAATGGCTTGGAAACTTTTGTAAATGCTTGTTTTATTCATAGAAGAATTGCCAAAAGCAGTATTCAACATTTCCAATTTAGTGCTGCACTCTACTCCATTCTTAAAGCAAAATTTAATGTGAATTCTTTGTTTCATTTATTTCACAAGGTAAAAATCCCTGACCATACCAAAACATGTGCAACCTATTCAACAGCCAACAATAAACTAAGCATCCAATAATACTACCTTGTATATGTTACCTTGTAAATATATGTTAGGGACAAATCTACCAATACAACAAAAAAAATTGTGACAATTGCACTTATACAACCTGGAAAATTAAAAAATTCCACGTATTTTTTTTTATCAAACCTCGTATTTTAGAAATAACAAACATCCAATGGAACATGAGTATAATGATAACCAAATTGTTACTGGAAACAGAAGTTTCACATGTTGCAGGTGACTGTAGAAATTGATTTTACTATCTTGTCATGCAATTAATAATGAATGCATAATGTGACAACAATGTTGCATATGTTGCATCACTTGATTAAGTTTTTTTTCAGCCTCTGGGACTGGCAATTTTATAGCATGTGAAAAGGCCATGCCTAACTTCCAGGTATAAGGCTGAGGTGCCACTCCTGCCACAGAGGATGGTTATTAAAGCTTAGATAATTGCAATTAACTTAATTATTAAACTTAATTAAAGCTTAGCTTATAGCAACTTACCTCATTATTGTTGTCCTGGGTTGCTCTTATCAGTTTTTCACAAAGAGTACAGTGAAGCTCAAAAAGAATAAGTCCTAAAAAGAAAAAAAGAAACTTCAAATTTTTACTGATGTTACATGTATTATATTTGTATTGATCAGAACTATTTACTTATTTAAAATTAACAAAAATTCTTGTAATTTAATAATTTTTTAATTAATATTTTTACTTCCTGGAACGAAGTAAAGAAAGTATTGTGATCGCGAAAAATGTCGGTTTTCAGATTTCAATGGAAATATTCATTTTGACCATCCCTAAATTCATTCTGACACATCTGTATGTCTGTATGTATGTATGTGTGTATGTATGTATGTATGTATCTCAATAATTAAAAAACGATTAGCCGTAGGATCTTGAAATTCTAGATCTGATTGTTGTAACATTAACTTGTGCACCTTCCTTTTTGACTGCAGTCGACTGGACCAAAAGTGTCCAAAATAACTGAAAATTTTTTTATTTTGGGCGTTTTCTTAACTGCAATAATAAGCCCTCATTGAAATATTTTCAATGACATATCATAAGTGGTACTTATTTTCATTGGTTTCAGAATTATAGCCAAATAAAGTTTTAATTAATGAAATATTTGGATCTTACAAGGGGAAGGCACGTTGGTTCAAATCAGATTTCATATCCTTTTTTTAACTTTTTTATTTTTAATTTAAATATATTGATTTATTAATAATTATTAACCTCTGTGTATAAAAAAAAATTATGATAAATAATAAATAATGCAATAATATTAAAAAAAAAATATGAAAAAATGTATGTTTATGTAATACCTTGTACTGCTATTAAATTACATATAATAGGCGTACAAGGAAGTTATGTGGTGCCCACATCAATTTTTTTTAATTAAACAGTCTTAGAGGCTACATATAGTAAGCAGTTGTAAAAATTATATCTATTATTAAACTGGAGATTGTTGAGATTGCTATGAAATGGTGGATGATGTTTTTGCTGTGAATTTTTCAGATGTATTATATTATATAATATATATTATATTATTTAAAACAATCCTTACAGTGTTATATTTTGCAAAATAAATTATATAACTAAAAATTAAATAAATTTCAATTTTTTCCCATAAACAATTATTATAATATTAAAAAATAAACTACATTCTGCTAAGTAATATCTAATTTCCTTTTCTTCAAAATTTCTTAACCCTCTTATTTTTATTAGTTTCTAATATAAACATATACTAGTTAATGAAACTAGTTCTACCCTCTCAGTATTTTGAGGGGGCATAATTTGTCAACTACACTGACTACTGTGTTTTTGCTTTGAGCACAACAGTCAACATGATAATCAATCATTAAAAATTAAAATTTGGCTGGTATTTCAATCTAACATGGATTTCAGTCTCTGCTTATTAAATTCATCTTGAGTCTACATAAAACAGGCATTATTATAAACTAGAACAATCCATTGTTGTCGTAAAGTGATAAAATATGTTATTTCTCCTGATTGAAATAACATGATTGATCAGGAATTTTAGGCAGTCAAAGCATAATGTTACAATTTCATTAACTCTAATGTGTAGTCTTAAAAGTCATAGAAATTTATAACTAATCTAATTTAATGGATTTGCTTTTAGTCTTATAAATTGTTTTCTTTTTTCATATTTCTCTGTTTTTATTTTTAAATGTATCTGATTATAAATAGTTATGTACACTTAACTTATACTATTTATGTTGAGGTCTGAACCGAGTTCTTTAACAGAGGAAGATCCTATACAGTAATGTGAACCATCATATTTTAATAACTGAATTTAATAACCATCACAGAATTTAGTTATTTTTTTAGGCACAAAATTGCAATTGTAATTGCCCAGTTTTCTAGAAATTTTTAATGACACTTCAATTCAGCTTGATGCATAGCATGTTTTGAAAAGTATTTACACAGACCTGAATTAATTTGTTCAGGAATGCTTATAATATTTTTGTAATTGCTTCACTTCATTAGCATTTGCTGTGGGCTTATGAAGCTTTTTGTAAACTGCAGTGCAATATCTAAAAATTATTGAATGTTAATTAATTTTATTTAGTTTTATGTTTAATCTGTCTTGAAATAATTTAATATTTTGCATGGTGAATTGTTGAAATTGATAAGTGCCAAATCAATAGGAGCGCATTGGATAAGATGATAAAACAGATAAGAAAGAGTTCATATAAATTTCTACTATGACATCAATTAAATATGAAAAGTCAAGAATATGGTATATGTATTCTGAAACCTAATATATAAACTACATATAAAATATATATTAGCCACACTTAAAAACCTACCATATAAATTCAGAAGAAATTCATTATAATTTTCATTTATTATTTTTATTAATTTAATTAAATTACTGTATTAATAACTCTCTTGCACAAAGCATTTAACCTGCTCTCTCTGAAAATGTAATGAAATTTCTCGATGAGCTCATTTGACTAAATTCAGCTATTGTCTTGAATTGAGATTGTTAGCTTTGCTGTGGATTTCATTCCGGAGATTGAGTTTGCAATAGGCAAAGTTTGCAATAAGTTACACGTAAGTAAACTTTGTTTTTAATGGAAATTTCAAAAAGTGAAAAATAATTTCAATCAAAAAATAATTTATCTCTAAAGAAATAATTTCTATTTTACAACTCTTAAAACAAAATCTTTTATGGGGTTGTTGATTTTATGACAGTTAGCATTTTTATTCCTTACAAATTTGTACATTTGCTTAAAGAATTGACATTTACTCTTTCATGAGATGATGATATTACTTTATTAAAAAATATGAAATAATCATATAATTAAAAAAGGAAATTTTAATTTAAATAGCGTAAGAAGTAAAGGTTGAAGCAAAGTAGTCCAGTATTTATTATTGCATTTTATTTTGACTAATCTATACTGGCTTGTTTTAAAAGTACACCCTGCCTATCAGGCAGTTGTATTCAGAAAATAAAGCAAAATATATTTAGTATTTATTACCTATTGGCATATCAGGATTACCTATTGACATTGTTAGGATTTTTTTTTATTTTGAGGAAAATGTTAGGTGCTCCTCAATTTTAAAACCTGTAACATAATGTAATTAACTGAAAATTCTGAATCAAAATGAAGAGGTACATTCTTACCTCTGAGCCGACATTCTCCTACTCTAAGCTTTTCAAGAAGGTCCAATATTTCTTTGCTAATTTTTTCTTTTATTTCTAGTTGATTATCAGTAAGTTCTGAAAATAAAACTAAAAAATATTAAAATATTCTTAATAAAATAAACTGTTTTTTCAAAGATCTAAAAATGTAAGATCTACAAAAAAAATTAAATAGCATACTTGCTTATTTTCCCCAAAACATTAAAAGTTTGGTTTGGCATTTTTGATAATTGAAAACTTCACTAAAAGATGTTTGTGTTCATTAATATTTTACCTAATGTAATATTCAGTGGCTAAAAGCTTTCAGATAAAAACTAGTACGGTACCGACATAATTTTCTTCACTGGAACTTATTAAGATGTGTTAATCGTAGTTTTCTTCCCTAAATGATTCCATTTAAGATAAAATTTGAATTGTTACATTTAAGGAAAAATATCTCTGAATAAAAACATGTTTTTTTTGTAAAATAGCCAAAAAAAAAAAACTGTAAAGGATTGCTATTTAAAAAGTTGCCAATACAATAATGTTTATACGTGGGAAAAACTTTTATTACTTTATTTTTCTTTCATTGCTGTCTTTATTGCTTATTATTCTTTTCTTAGGAACTCCCAGTTTATGTTTCTGTTTGGTTCATGAATTATGATCCATTTGGATGAGGATTCTGGTTAATACACCAATTTTTAGTTTACTTTTACTCCAGATGAAAGAAAAACTTGCTTTTCTAGTATTACCTAGGCTTTGTGTTGTAACATATAATATTTGACAAGTCATACCATCTGATAACTATGTACACTAAACTGTGAAATATAATGTAATAAAAAATTATAATTTGTTTTTTTAATTTAATATAATATGCTAACCTAATTTATTTATATAATTAATTTCATTGGTGTTAAATAATCATTAATTAATAAAAATTTTAATTTTTTTATTACTAATTGCTTTAACTATTACATTTTAATGTTTCATGGTGCCCTAGATTTTAAGATGTTTGAACAATGATTGGCATTGTTTCCTTACTGAGTACATTGCCAACTAATCAAGAATAGATGTGTTAGTATTTAAATAGATGATATTCATTGTCATGAAAAGTCATTGTCTTTTTCTTTTAAATAAAAATACACCAAAGGTGTTTAAATTGGCAGTAGATTAAAGAGATCTCTATATGGGTTATTCAAATTTAACTTCAGTATTTTTATTTTTTAACTTCTTTTTTTTTATAAATTAAAATCTCACCATTTGAATGATCAGAGGAAATTACTTTTTTGCGTTTTTAATAATAATTTTTAATATAATTTAATTTAATTTAATACAGATAAATATATTTTATGAGAAAATTATGTTACCTTTATTTAAACTAATCATATCTGTTTTGTAGTAATGTTTTAACTATAGTTTTTTTTTTAACAATTTACGTACCTTTCCATTTAAAACCGTCTGTATAACCAAGTTTAAAGCATAGACTCACTTTTAATTGAACTTCTACAACACTATTATGTATAACTGTATCTAATTGAAGAAAATTTAATACAGATTGAGGATTTGATGAGTCAGTTGCCATTAATAAAGTTCCTTGTACTTTCTGAAGTTTCATTACTTGATCCAATTTAATATTTGAAGAGCATTCATTACATATCCAATCTGATCTGTGAGGTGTTAATGGATTTGTACATAATACTATTCCAGTGCATGGAGCATGTGGACATGGTAGACCTGAGAGTAGTGTTCCAAATTCCTAGGAAAAAAAGTGAAAAGTACATAAACTAACTTAGGTTCAGATTTTATGTTATTTAAACTGACACAATTATTTAATTAATTATACATTTAATGTATCGACCCAACTATATTAATCATTCCTGATTCTCTATGACAACCAGGTTGGTCTAATGGTGAATGTGTCTTCTCAAATCAGCTGGTTTCGAAGTCGAGAGTTCCAGCATTCAAGTCCTACTAAAGTCAGTTATTTTTACACGGATTTGATTACTAGATTGTGGATATCGGTGTTCTTTAGTGGTTGGGTTTCAATTAACCACACATCTCAGGAATGGTCGAACTGAGACTGTACAAGACCACACTTCATTTACACTCATACATATCATCCTCATTTATGCTCTGAAGTATTATCTGAATGGTAATTACCGGAGGCTAAACAGGAAAAACAGAGAAAGAAAGATTCTCTCTATGACATCTGAATAACAATTTATAGTACAGAGTATATTATAATTCAAATACTTCATATCACAAAGTTTTTTGTAGATTTTATATAGATATATTTTTGAACAAAA
Organism: Lycorma delicatula; assembly: GCF_047948215.1. Lineage (NCBI taxonomy): Eukaryota > Metazoa > Arthropoda > Insecta > Hemiptera > Fulgoridae > Lycorma > Lycorma delicatula. Next base: position 44,384,904 of record NC_134456.1, on the reverse strand, counting down.
TGATGTAAGATAAGTTGAATAAAACAAGTCAGAAATCTATTTACATTTGTCATACTAAATTATTTATTGATGATGTGAAAAATTTGCAACAACAAAATTTACCGTTAAAAATTACAGTTAAACAATTTTTAAAAAATGAGATAGAATCTTTATATATATTTGTGATAGAATACAGGGTACTGTGACCTGTACTGTTGTTAGTAAAGGTTCTTTGTGAATTTTAGTTTGTACATGATCGGTTTGCAATTGAAGTAATTGGCATTCATTTGGTGTGTGTAATGGTAATGATAACAGCAACTGCACTAAAATATGAAATTCGTTTTCCAAATTGTAGGATTCCAGATCCCAGAACAATTAGCATGACTTTTCGCAATCTTTGGTATCAGGTTCTCTACCTAGTATTCGTACCAGCTAATATCCAACATGATGCTGTTACTGATGAAATTATTATTGATGCAGATTAGTGCAGTCAAAGTGTCAGTGCACAATGTCTTTCTAAGCGGATCAAGAATTTGTATTCAATGGTTTGAAGAAAACATAAACAGTACAAGTTTTATCCATATCATAAAGAGCCAGTTCAACATCTATACCCAGGAGACGGTCTGCTTTGCTTGGAGTTCTGCAACTGATGGAATACAAATCTATTACTCTATAAGTATGTTTTGTTTCTCGTTGAGGCAAGCAAGGCACTCTGAGATGGTGTCAACAATTTACGCAATGCGCATACATGAGCAGAAGTAAATCCTCATGAAACGGTGGATGGCAATATTCAACACCGATTTAGCATCGGTGCAGCCTTCTTCATAATCAGCTGTGTGGAACGTTCAAATTACCTGCCCACTTAAATGCTGAGGGCTACTTTCACTTTCTTAAAGAAGGATTGCTGCAGCTGCTTGAAGATTGTCTGGCACGATGACGCACCTCTTCACTTCTCTTCTGCCGTTTCCACTCACCTAGAAGTGGAACAGTTGTGGAAGTCCACAAAGATCTAACACCTGATCCCTGATATTAACACCTTTGGATTTTTGTGTGAATCTGTGAAAAATATTGTGTACAGAACAAAAATATATCTCATGAGGAATTAATTATGCACAATGTGGGTGCAGCTGAGCAACTGAAAGAGAGCCCTTAAGAACTAAAAAGAGCAACTAAAGCGTCCCAAAAAACGTGTTGAAAATAGCAGGCTCATTTTTGTAAACCGGTACATATAATGCACTTTGTTGTTAGTGTACTGTTTCTAAATAAAATTGTAATTTTTCTTTGTTTTATTCAATTTATCTTACATCACTTTGTTTCGAATGAAATTTTCTCTAACTTTTGCTTAAATGTTTTATGTGTTCATTACCTATTTAACAAAATTATTGTACGTCAAACTTACAGAGCTTCTACCCCAATTTACTGGTTTTCACCCCAGATTTCTCAAAAACTACTGCAGATACAGTTCTGGAACATATTTTTATCAATTTTTCAGGTCAAAACTATTTTTCAGTCATAACTATTTTTGTCATTTGACCGGTTTGATGCAGCTCTCCAGGATTCCTTATCTAGTGCCAGTCATTTCATTTTGGTATACCCCCTTACATCCTACATCCCTAACAATTTGTTTTACATATTCCAAACATTGCCTGCCTGCAAAGTTTTTCCTATCTATCTGTCCCTCCGATATTAAAGTGGCTATTCCAGGATACTTTAATATATGGTCGGTCTCTTAGTCTGTCTCTTCGTCTGTCTCTTCTTTTAATTATATTTTTCCAAATGCTTCTTTCTTCATCAGTTTGCTGCAACACCTCTTCATTTGTCACTTTATCCACTTATCTGATTTTTAACATGTTTTTAACCCATCTGTAAAACATATTTTCCATAATATATTTAAAGCGAATAATTTACACAAGAAATCTAACACATTTAAATTAGAATTTGATTTTATTACTTTAATTAAATTTTTAAAAAATATATTTTTTTTTTAAATTTAGAAATGTATACTGTTAAAATTAAAAAATTAATTTATAATTGAAAAATATAAAAATCAATAAATCATTTAATTTTAACAGAATACATTTCTAAATTGAAAAAAAATATATATATTATTTTTGTACATATACAATTATTTTTATATTTAATCATTTGTTCAGGCTGATGCCCAATTGCAGTTATCCTTATTATTACTACCTCCTTAGTATTACTGGTAGTGTTTTGTAAGTTATAAGAAACAAAGTGAATAAAAATTACATTTTGAATTCATTTCTCTTTCTTTTGGCTGTTTTCATTCCTTATCTTTCAATTCTTTTTTCTTTTGCTTTTGTTATATTTTCTCTTCTGACCAGATGGTTTTTTCTTTTTCTCTTGTAAATCCTAGAAATCTTGTAACAGATTTCTGTTGGAATCTTGACATTTTTCAGTTTCATTACATTTGTAAAGATCATTTTACTTAGGAATTTGTTCACCCATTTTTAATGGAACTAAGATTTTTCTCAAAATTTTACTTTTTTTTCTACTGCATTTATTTCAGCTGGAGATGCAAACTGGTCAGTGGCCTTCTCTGATTTCATTACTGTATTGTAATGCCTGATTCTGGCTTTTATTGAAATGTTTTTTTGTAAATGTTTTTTTTGTAAATATCTCTTGCTAGTTGATATGTCATTTTTTTTTCTCGTTCTTGTTTGATCAGTTTCTTTATCTAAACCGTTGATTTGGATTATTTCTTCCAGATATTTAAATTTTTGGAATGTTGATATTTACTTATTTAGTATGAAGGGAGTATGAAGGGATTTTAGTGTGAGAAAATTGCAATATCATCAGAAAAAGCTGGGCCATTCAATTTTGGACCCAATTTTGTTTGTATTCCCTCATTCTCTTTACTTTTACCTTCTGAACATACTTCTTTTGTTATATATAAAAAACACTTATTTAAAAGGGTCTTGAACATAGTGAATTAAGGCATTTTCAAATTGTGTTTGATTAAAACACAAATATTATTCCGTAAAAGACAAATAAAAAATTTTTGGTCATTTTTTACAGACAAACTTTAGACCTGTTATTTTTGTCTTTGAAGTTTTCTTGGAATTTTAAAATTCTGATGTAGCACCATATAGCAGTAGAAGAAAGTGTCTTTTGTTTTTAATATTTCATCAGGAAGTTTTACAATTTTGACATAAGATTCTTAAGATTATAAAAAAGTAGAATAGTCTGAAACCAACCTCCTATCTTGTTATGAAATTGAAAAAATTACCATCAAAGTGGGTCATAATAAATTAATTCTTTAAACAACAGTACTCGTCCAAAGTTAACCAGTTCATCCTGGTAGTGCAAGCTTGTGCATTTTCAACTGGCATAATTTTGTGATGCTGACATTTGTTTGCAAATGTCATTTGCAAAATTACATTTGTTTTTAATTTTTTTTTTTATTATGAAATAATCTTATTCAAATAACTTCATTATTTTGAAGTACAATAAACACTCTACTGATTATTAAAATGATTAAGGTTATAAAAACGGTTACTGTAAAGTACATTAAAAAATCATAGTCATTAAAAGACGAGTATGTACAATATTCAAATAAATCATAGCTCGTCTTCAAGTAATATTTTTGTATAAAAATTAATTATATTGCGAAAATGTTTCTTTAAGGAGTAGCATTAGCATTATTTGGTACAAATTCTTTTAAATAGGACTGTATAAAATAAACTGTTTTTTGATACTTATGCTGATCAACCACACTATTTACAGGCACTTTGCTTAAAACTGTAATGCAATAAATACTGATTACTGACTGATATAAATGTAGGCATAGTGCTCAACAATAAACATAAATAATTTTATTAAAATGTTAATGTTCGCCTTAATGATAAAGTCACCAAAATTTTTTTTTTAACCTTTTCCTAAGTATTTATTAATGCACTATTTAAGATTTCCCTTTTCTAAACCGTGTGCTATTTCAATTGAATGACATTTATCTTGTTTATTAACTTTTCAGATATTAAAAAAAAATGGTAGTAAACTTCCATTTTAGTGTCATCTCATCATTGTGTTTATATAGGTTTAATTTTAGCTGTTTATAATTTGTAATAAATTGTTCCAGTTTCAATTAAGCTATTAATTAAACAAATGGCCCCTACTATTTATTTTTTACAATATTTTAGAACTATTGATATTGAACAAAGATCTAATTTGAGTTTCAATTTAGAATCAAAAGATTCTAATTTGAGTTTCAGTAATGACTTTTTCCAGTACCACAAGATTTGTTAGTTTTAGATAGCTATTTAATAAATCTACCTATTCGTTTTTGAATGTCTAAGATCAATTCAGAAAACTGTTTCTACCAAAATTTTAATCTCTGCTGCGCACCAACTTTGTTTCCTTATTCTGATATTCTATCTTTTGATATTTATAATTATCTTAGTATTATTTTATATTAGTGTTATTCTTTATATAGAAAAATAATACAAATATAAACTTCTGATTTCATTATCAAAAATGTTGTGATGTAGTATAATACTGAGTTTTATAAAATATTTAAATTGATATTTAGTTAGAGAAAAAAATGATTGAAATTTATAATAGCTTGTTTTGAGGCAGTACAAATTATATTGTAAAACATATATTAACATTATTTCATATGTTTGTATTGAAATAATTAATGTGGACTTTAATCAAATCTATTGTTTATCTTATAATCTGTTTTTATATTTAAATGATGTGATCTATATAATGTATTATTATGTACTAATCAGAAAGATTTATTTGTTTAATGAATGTTTCCATACCAATTACTTGACTGAGTAAAAATGACTGATAGCTTCTTAGGGTCTCAAAAGTCCAACTTAGTGAAAAACTTCTAAAAAAAAAAAATAAAATCCGTGCTACAATGTACTACTATTATATAGCTTATCTTGCTAAATTATTGAATCATCATAAGGTTTTTCAGTGTAGTGATTTACATCTGTTGTATATTTACATCTTTATTGCTCTTTACTGTAATTGTTCATTTATAGACCATGTTGAGTAAAGAGTTCTCTCATGCACAAGTTATTTATTGGAAAAAGAACATTCACCATGAAGGGTTCACCAACCTATAAATAGGTATGTTGGCACTGAAAATTTCAGTATTGAATCCAAAAGTCATTATATCAATAAGTTGTTGCTAATAAGATGATTACATTTATGAAGTTACTTTAGCGGACCTTTTAATAAGGGGCAGATCTTTATTATTTCATAGTAATTGTTCTTTGTTTTATCTGCAATCATCAGAGCATAATTTTTTGTAAATTTTCAAACTTTGTGGTTCAATGTTATTGTAATTATAAGAAAAGGGCATTTCCGAATAAATATGAACTTTAATGTAAGCTTCTGCATCATGAAAATTTTTTTGCAGATCAAAACCACACCTTTATGATTATGAATAAAAATTGGAATTTTTGAAAATTTTTTTATTTTTTTATTTTGCAGACATTGTGTTAGTTAATTTGGTCTTATTTGTTATTTTCTCTTTTAGGTAGGTTGTAATTTAGATGTAATGCCATTTATTACAAGTAATAACATGAAGCAAAATTTTTTATTTAACATTATACATATGAATACTAGCTTTAGTCATTTTACTTTAGAATGTTTACCAGAATATTGTGTGTAATGTGTGTATCATTTATTATTCATTCAGTCAAATATTGAATTAAAGAAAATAAAAAAATAAAAACACTTAATAAATTTAAAAAAAATATTTTTAGAATTGTTTTAACTTAGGATTTTTAATTGTATTTTTTAATGTTGATAAGAATATTCTTCTAAATGAAATTCAAATATTGTGCCATCTTGAAATTGTTCTTTTTTATTCAGTAACTTTTCTACACAACATAGTAGTTCACTGGTATATATAAAGTATTATTTGTAGATCTCTGATATCATTTATTTTGCTTGCAAACTCATTCATCCCTACTTTATTATTTTGTTGTGAAGTAATAGATGTAATATTTAAAACATCACTTATTTTTATCAATATTTTATTAAAGTGTTGTGTTGTAAATCAAACTATCGGTTAAAGATCTGATTTGTAGATGTCATAGTCATATGCCATGTTTACCCCAGAAATCTAAATTTTTTTAGAACAAAATGTTTTGATTTGTTTGCAAATGAAATAGCACTAATGGGTATGTTTATGTCTGAGTAAATAATCATCTGTATTATACTGTTTGTATGATGACTGAAAATATTACTTACATATTGCTCTGTTTCTGTTTATAAAAACAGAGAAAATCCTTGTGTAAATAAGAACATGTTATAATAAAATGTTATAACAAATTAATTTTGCCAGTTTTCTTGTTTGTTGTTCTTAGTGACCATTGTTTGAATGTTATTAAAAAACACTTTGAGAGAACACCAATTTTAAAAATTGCCATTCAACATTTTGAATTAATTGGGAGATGCTCATTAATAGAGGTTTCACTATGCAAGTATGTATGTATGCGTGTATTTCCTTTCGTATGTGTTGTATATGTACATATGAATATGTATATTTTCCAATAATATGTATTGTTCATATTTGTTTACTTACTGTTGGGTCTGTACACCTATTACAGCGACAAGCAAACTTTTTTGTTTGTGCTAGATGCATTCTTCTGGAAGCTGTATCCCAGAGAAGAGAGCAGTATGATGTTGTTAGTTCATCTCCAGAAGTAATAGCTCGTGCTGCTGTAACGAGCATGTTACATTTATCATCATAGAAATAAGTTGCATTTGGAGAGCAATCATGATTCACTAAAGCTGCCACAGGATACAAACCTCTTAGTGTACCTTCTCTTCCTGTATCAAATAATCTTTCATGTTTTATTGTTTCAAATGCATTTGTATCCATAATACGACTGCACAACATCATCCATTCTTCATCTTCTGATTTTAATTCTTCCTCTAGTGCTCTTTTAATTTTTTCACTCTGAAATGAAAACATTCTTATGAATCATATGTATAAAATTTAATATAATTAAAACAATAACAGTATCTAGGTTAGATTAACCTAATTTCATATTATTCTGAATTTGAATTATTTATATAATACAGTAATAGTACAGAAAATAACAGCAGTCCTCAAGGAAAACAAATATCCCTTGCCAGACTTATTAAGAAAGTCAGAAATGAAATGGTGACCATGAGTATATTCTAAAACAATAATTTGGTTCATTTATATGAGTATCAAGATTTTTTTTCATTTTTATTTTGTCTTGTTTGGAATATATTTATTACGATGAACATCCAAATTGGTAAACTGGACTACCTTACCCCAATTGTAAACTATGAGTAATCTGAAGTGAGACATCAGTTTTGGATACACAACAAAGAATCCAGATTCCTAACATGTCTAGGTTGCAAGAAAAAGAATAAATGACAAACTTGATCTGGGTAAATGCAGAATTTTACTGAAGATTGCAGAACAGGCAGAGGGAGCCTTAAGTAGAAAATCCTTCAAAAAACATTTTTTTTTTTGTTTGCTAAAATATAATGAAATCTCTTCTTTGTAACTAGCTTGGCTTTGGTAACACCATCACATAGGAAACTGAGTTTCTGAATTGTTAAGTTTCTTAACGTGCCTAAACTGGCAAGTTGCCAATTTAGGATGAAAGAATGACATTAATGGTCCTAACATTCTTTCCTTGGGATGATTTAAGCATTTTGCTAAGACTTACTGAAGAAGGGATCAAGAACGATGAAAGGAGGTGATAGTAAGAAAAGACCATTTACTCATAAAGGAAGAATAAAATGAGGTAAAACAAAAGTCAAGATCCCCTTCAGAGTCTCTGATTACCACCATCCTATTCACAGTCCCGTGATATGATCGGCAAATAAATGTTAATTTCTAAATAAATATATCACGATAATAATAATAATATAACATTTATTTGCCGATCATATCAAACATATTGTGGAACAAACTGTTTGCTTATGGATCTGAAGAACCATTTAAAAACAAGCACTAACATTTGTAAGGAATATTCTGGCCCATCCTTATAGTTATTTGGCATGTGAAAGTGTAAATCAAAAGACAAACATGAACATTACAACAAAAGACATTTTTTCTTTGTTATATAATATTAAAAATAATAATAAATGAAACCCACCTCCCAGTTACAATCTGGTTGAACATTTGCTTGAAGACATTGAACTACAAGTCGGTCTTCATTGTTCAGTTGTAAACATCGAATCGCAGTAAGAGATCGTAATAAATCAGATGACCATGAATTTTCTGGAACACAGTTTCCATAAGAACAAAGAAGAGTACATTCGTATTGATGCCGTTGTGATTGAGCACACTCGGAATTGCATACCGGAAGTTTACATCCTTTAGGACATGATTCCAAATTATCACCTCCTAAGTGACATCCGACGCAAATTGGAGGCCCACATTTTCTTGGTCCTTAACATCAAATGAAGAAAAAAAGAATTAGTATTTCTTGTATTTTTAATGTGATAATAAGCCAAAGTGAAATTTCTGTAAAAGATTTAACAACTTGTCTAACTGGGCAATGCAAAAGAGAATTTGGATGTATATAATTTGCGTGTAGGAGTTGCTAAAACAAAGAAGATGGCTTAATGAACAAATATCATTTCAGAAAAAGGTACAGTAACAGATGGATGTGTTAGAACAAAATTGTGACCATAGAAAAGATAGGTGGATATAACTAGGATGAAAGTAGCTTGAAAGATGTTTTTCAAGACATTACTTTAGAAAGAAACATACAAATGCATTGTTGACATTCCCATATGGGATATAAAGCAGGAATCTGCTACGGAAGAGTAAGTTGAAAGTAGACAAAATAGTTCTACTTTATCTAAAACTGCAAACTTATATTGATTGAACAGGATTTACCTGGATTAGCAAATAAGATTAACGTTAAAGCATATCCTGAAGGAATATACTCATGAATTACAGAAAAAGGTTTTGGTGACAGTACAAGGTAGAAGGATGATAAGAATTACATATCTTTAAAGATTGTATAGAACTAATGGTACTGATGGAATTTTTATACACATAGTGTCTTCCATAGTACAATAACTTAAAGGACTCTTTAAGAAAGCAATACTCCATCTCCCCCCCTTTCTCTCTCGCCCTCTCTCTCTTTCTGTGCGTGTGTGTTGTGTGCATTATTCTTATCATTTTTCTAATGTATTCATGACTACAGTATTATTTTTTACTTTCAGAAATTTATTTTTCAATTATATATAATTCCCTTTTGTAACATGTGAGAATATAGATCTTAAAATATATATACTGAACCTTCTATTGTTTAGTAATACTACATTGTTAATGGTTATCAAAAATGTATTTCTTTTGTTTTTAGATTCTATAAAATAATATTGTATTAATACAAATTTATCTTAAAGATGCAATTTCTTGGAAAAAAATATACAATAGTTATAACAACTTGCACTACAGTCAACAGTGTTTTTGACCTGGATGAGTTTAATAAAAAGATATATATATATATATATATACATATTTCTATATGATATTGGGTTGATCTATATATGATCAACCCGAGTACAGAATTAATAAAATAAAATAAAATAGCATGACAGCTACCTTATGACATAATCTAAGTAAGAGCGCTTTTGCGAGTACCTCGCATCATCAGTTGCTTTATCATTTTTCAAATCTTTCATTGCAAATTACACATTAAAATTAAAATTAGGATTTAAAATTATTGAAAGATCCTTTTCCAATTAAATCAAAACAGAAATATATTTTTTCTTTATATTCGACATTTTAAATTATAATTAAAATTAAAACTTGCATAAAAAAAATTCGTTTTATTTCTAAAACTAAATTTTTTTTATTCAAAATTTTAAATTGTAAATTAAAATTAAAAATTGCATAAAAAAATTTCTTTAATCTGATTATTTAATATTAATTTAAAATTATAATTTACAATCGTATTATTTTTGGATTTTCTGTACAAATATTTATTTTAAATTTCTGTTTAATTTTATGTACATTAAAGTTAACTACAAAGCAACTGAAAAATAGACCCTAACAAGAACAACATATACACTGTGGCATACATGCCTGATCTTTGATAAATTGCAAAAAATTTGTATCTTTTAGTTCATTACTCCTCTGATATTGTCTGACAATATTCTCCGTAAGTCAGAGTTGATCATCATTTTGGTAATTTGTTTTTTGTTGCCAATCATTTAATCACTCTTTGGTTTGATATAATTCTTCTGATCTTAATTTGCATTCACGTTCTCTAGTTTTCAAATTTTCTCTCTCTTAAATTCATCATACTCTCTTAATCTTTTTATTCTTTCCTTAGTGTTAATGTTTTCTTCTTCTATTATCATCGTCTCTTAATCTCTTTATTATTTCATTGTTTGCAACATTTTCTTCCTTTTTTCCTTTTCCTTTTGTAATTTTATTATTTTTTTTAATTTAAATATATTGATTTATTAACCTCTGATTATAAAAAAAGATTTATAATAAATAATAATTCAGTAATAAAAAAAAAATCATAAAAAAAAAATCAAGTACATAAAGTTATTAGTGAAATAACATTTTATGTACTTTTAAAAATGTGTATATGTAATTTAGCAGGCGTACCAGGAAGTCATGTGGTGTCCACATCAGATTATAAAAAAATCTGTGTAATAAAAACTCTATGTATACAGATCATAGCTAATTTTTGCAGCAGTCTTTGTTATTTTTTTCCGATTTTTCCAGGTTTCTTTTCTTTAATAAAGTTTTTTCCTTACAGGCAGTTGTTTTTTATGCTTAAATAAAAATAAAAATAAAAAATATAAAATAATTTAAAAATAAACAAGCTTAAAAAAAATCTGCCCTAAAAAAAAATAATAAAAACAAGTTAAAAAATTTCCCAGTGTTTCTTCTAATATTTCTTTTGAAGTTAACAAAATGTAAAAAAGAATTATAGAATATTACTAATCCTTAATTTACTAGAAACTTAATAAATCAAAATTTAAATAAACATTTAAAAAGGGTTTTCTTTTCTTTTAATAAGTAACTTAAAAATATTATTTTTATAAATAAAACTAATTTAAATCTAAAACAGTAATAATTTATTTGTTCATTACCAAAAACAATACATTTCTTTATTACTACTCCATCTCCAGTAATTGTAGAGTTTAAGAAAAACATTCCTTTGATGTAAGTTTTTTACTCGACTTTAAAATACAATATGCAGTTAAAAATTTTTTTTTTAATTTAAAAAAATAAAATTGTTTTCGTACAATTATCACTAAAATTTATTTGGATGTATTTAAAAATGTACATTTAAGAATCTACTTTTTATGATATTTAACCCATTTAGTGCCCAATATTATTTCCGAAACATCTTAACCGATTTGAAAGAGAAAATTGTCACAAATAAATCTTGAAAAAATTTTATTTTCCTAATTTTAGGTTAGGTTTCCTAATAGGTTAGCTGTTGCTATAACCTATTTTAAAATTAAATAAAACAAAATAAAAATGGAAAGGAGAAAGAAGTTTGGTAAGTTTTATGTAAGTTTTGGTCTAAGAAAACAGCTGATATTTTAATAACCAAAATAATTTCCTTGATATTTTATTAAATAATAATAATTTTCATTTGTAAGTTTGCATATAAATGCGATTTTTGTAGGAGTTCCTTGTAGGCAGTTGCCTTCCTTTTGCAATGTCAAATTTTTTTTACATAAAGCTGCTAAATTATGATTATTTTAAATTATGTCAAATTGTATTTTGAAAGAGAAAATCTTTTTATTCCACTTAATATGTATTTTTATTCAATCCCAAAATTAATTACGGGGGAATGATTGCAAGGAATTTAAAAATATTAAATAATATTTTCAAAGCTTTTTTTATTAATTACTGTTTACCTAGTGTTAACGTTTTCGCATATATAACGCTGAGTTTGATACTTTATTCCTGAAAATCTAAGATTAATTTGTACGGCCGGGTACCGATGACTTCATTTTTCATGAAAATGATTCACTAGATTGTAAAAAATGATATTTTACATAAGAAAATTGACTCTTTAGATAAATCGTTTCATAAAAATATTGCCTTCTAGAAAATAATCATCTCAACATTGGAATTTTACGAACTTTGTAAAAATATTTGTTGAAGTATAGAAAGTGTAAGTTAGAAAATTAAGCTAATGGTCAACATTGTAAAAAAAGTGACCGTTTATGATAAATTTTAATTTTATATTTTAGACAAAAATGTTATTACTTCAAACATAAAAGTAGATTCTTTAAAAACCCCAAGGATTATGGAATTCTCTGTAAAAATTTTAACAAAAAATCGATGATAAAATTTTTAAGAAAATTCCAGCAATTTGGTTTACTATATGGAGATCTGACTTACAGACTTTTACCGTGATTTAACATAGTAGTTAATTCCATAATTTTTTTCAATTGATAACAGTTCATCAGACATTATGATTCTCTATAAATATGTATTTTCGGATGTGTGAAAATTGGATGAAATAATATTTCCTCAGTCATTAGGTTGGTGTCCAGATATTGATGTTTGATGATAGTTTTACATTTCCGACTAGATCTATCGCTGCTGCTACAGCATAGCTTTAACGGGGAAATGTAGCGATCGGGCAATATTTCTGTTGTCAGGGTTTTTTAATATTGACGTTAAAAAACCCCTTTGGTAAAAAAAAAAAAACTATAAAAATTTCCGAAGATCTAAGTACGTCTTTTGGCCTGATGTATGTCTTTTTATTGATGTATATATGATCTGGCTTAACATAAGTACTTCAGAAATGGATAAGCAATTGTTTGTATATGGCTATCGATAGGAATAAATATCGGATAAAATTAGAAAAAATAATTTTCACCGTATAATTTTTTTAATTTTTGTACAGCGGTCGTAGAAGATTGAAAGTATTTATTAAGTTATTTAAAATTTAAGTCGATCGATTTTAGGGGGTGAGGAGTATTCAATATTTTTTAACACGGTTTTTGCCTCGCATCTCGAAAATCCATCTACCAAAGAAGTTGAATCTGGTACTGGTATTTGGATGTACCGGGTGGCTGAAAAATAACTTATTCCTCTTCTAACTTTTTTTATAACTGACGTAACCGGATGAGATTTGCAGGATATTTGCTTGTACCGACGGACTACTTCAATGAATATATATTTCATTATTATTTTTGGAGGGGGGGTACTCAAGAATTTCAAACGGAACCGATGATCATTTTAAAGATTATTTTAAAGAACTCAATGAGATGAAAAAAATGATGCAGTTAAAACTAAATTCTGATCGCCCTATCCAAAATGACGGTCAGCAATGCGTTTGTTTCAGATAGGAATAAATACGGTTGTACGTTCCCTTTTAATTTTTTTATTATTTGAGGTGTTCCGATTCTCTCGATGGAAATCTTCGACGATATGAGAGGCTAACTAAATAAGCCCCAATTTATTTCTTTATTCCTAACTTAATTTATACTTAACTTAATAATGGTTTTGTGTAATATTTTTTTACGTAATAGTTTTTATACTTTAAAAAATAATATACGTAAAAATACAATGAATAAGATGAACCCTTAAAAGATTTGTTATGAAACTCCACTACCTGAAAAAACTTTTTCGGATAGAAGCGAACCAAAAATTATGATATCGGATGGATTTAATAATACCAGCAGCACTAGTTTGTAGATTTTGATAATATTAGCGTTTATATTTTAAAAACTACTTAAAATAATATTTTTTTACGTATCTTAATTGAATGAACGCGACGATAATAATTTGTAGTAGCATAAATTTTTATTTTAATAAGACCTTTGAATTTATGTATTATTTATTGTTATTGACCTGTAATAAATTTTATATTTCTATAATTGTTTATTATCGCGTCGTTTATAAGTATTGTCTGATGAAATAACGTCTGTGTTTTAATAGTACTATTTTTGTAATATTGATTGAAATAAAAATGCATTCTTATTACGGCTGAACCATTATCTCAAATAATTTTAAAAACGATCACTTAACTATTTAATTCTATAAATTTATTAAAATACTTTCTAAAAATATATCTTAAAAACCCTGATTATGTTCTACTGTTGTATTTTATATCTTATTAACAAGATATACCATTAAATTTACCATAAGTGATTTTATCTTAAAAAAATTTGTATATTTAATTTTTATACGAATGGAAATTTTTTACTAATGGTTTTTTTTTTTTTACTTAAATTAACATAAAAAAACACTATCCCGAAAATGATTGACATACACTTCAAACATAAATGCTGGACGCTGAACACTTTAATTCTCTAATGCACTCTAACAAATACTGGTATTTTATAAATGCATCTTTGATTAGTATATTAGAAAGTCTTTATTAGAAGCAATGTTTATTTTGGCGTCAGTAACAAAGAGTAGAAATTATAATTATTTTGGCATAAATGGTTATGTATATATATATATATTATTTATTTTCTAATTCCAACAACAATATATATACTACAATATAAAGACAAGAGGGTTTTTTGTTAGTTCGGGATAAACAAAAATTTAATAGATCAAACGGAACCAAATTTTAACCCATATTTCTTAGCATAACTGGAAGTTTTTAGATTTATTTCATCTCGAAAAATCTCGGAAAGAAAAATGTGTATTATTTGCCGGTTGAAGCACAAACTTTGAACTTGAACTTGAACTGTTAGCTGGATATATATATATACTGAATGTGTATCAATAAAAAACACCAACAAGAAGGTGGATTGTGCCAAATGAGGTGGTGTATCGAGAAATAGAGCCTGTTACTGATACTATGCGGAAAAAAAGAATCTCTTTCTTTGGTCATCTCATAAGGACACCGGAAACAAGACTGTCAAGAAATATCAATGAAAAGCTCTGGTTCCAAAAGCTAGAAGTAGGATGGATCAAAGAAATTAGAGAAGATATGAAAGAATTGGGAATTTCCCTGACTGACCTACAGAATAAAACTGGAAAAATTACAAAGCTAAAAGACAAAAGCATTAGATTAAACAAAAGACAGACAAACGACAAAATACAACGAAGAGGGTGTTTACGGATGAAGAAAAGAAAGCAAGATCTGAACGGATGAAGAAATACTGGGCAGCTCGGAAGAGTATAATAACACGCTTTTCTCAGAAAATATCCAACTAAAATTGACTTTAAGTGGTCCCATGTTGGCCGTAAAAGCATAATAATAATAATAATAATAATAATAATATATACTAGCGGGCCCGACAGTCGTTGTCCTGAAGTGGCATTGTTCTGTAATAAATGCACAACACATAAATATAAGTAACTTATTTTAAGTTAAAATGAGCAGGAATGTGGACGAAATTTCATTAATATGACTATTAGTATGATTATTATCAGTTTGTGATTGTTGTATTATTTTAATGGGTTTATTGATTAATTATGGGTAGTATGGTTAATATTTATTTTCGTTAAATAAATATGATATGTCTGATGAAAATTGAATTAAAAAATCGAAACGTCGTAAAATTAATAATTAGTATAATTAATAAATTTTTATTCACATTACTGCTAATTTTCACTTAAGATCATTCTAAAAAAGTACCTCCTACATTTCTATTTATTTAATAATTTTGAAGTTTCATAACCATGGGATAGCTTAATTAATCAATTAATAAAAAAATTGAAGCACTAAAAAAAGCAACGTAGTTAAAATTTTAGTAGAAATTTTTATCATTTTTCTTATTCTTCATTTATTTTCTCATTCTTTATTTTAATATCTATTTTACCAAATTTTAGATAATTGTAAATTAAAAACAATTTTAGAATTTTTTTTGTAAAATTAATCAGCTACAAAAATTATAACTTCAATTTTTTAAATATACAAAATAATTTATATTTTAATTTTATAAATGTTATAATTTATTTTACAAACTAACATGTTTATTTTCAATACTTCATAAGTTGCATAGAATCAAATGAGAACTGACAATTTAAATTTGTAGGTTAAGTTGATTGTTATTGAATGCACGTGTATACATCATTAAAAACTAATGAAAAAACATGTAAAATACTTACTTCAATACTGTACCTTACAAATTTGCACAATGTATATTTTTTAATTACACTTTATAACGTTATTTCAATCAATAATAATATAATATAATACAATATTCTCAATAAGCGCGCAATTCTTGCAGACTCGGCAATGCTTCGTTCTTGCTAGATTTGTGTATGCATACAGATTAAATGAACACAATTGAAAGTTTCATAAAACCTTAAAAAACTGAACATTAGGAACTTCATAAAATTTAACCTTTCACTTTATAAAAGTCAGAATGTAAATAAATCCATTTGTCAGAACAGCACTACCTATCGGATTTAATTCAAACTACTCTCTAAACACAATAGTACGTTAAAAATACAAATTTTAATGTAATAACAACATTAAGCTACGAAGCAAGTAACTGATATGCGAAAAAGCAGCAAAATAAAAAAAATCCTAGAATCCGAACGCAGCACCAACTGCGGGGTCTGACTGATATGCCAAAAATTAAAATAAAATTCTAAAATGCGATCGCAGCGTTGCCTACCGGATCCAATTGTGAACCTTAACCACCCCAAGATCAACAGCAACACATAAATAAATAAATAAATTAAAAAAACTTTTCTATCGGATCAAATTGTGAATCTAAACCATTCTCGAATCCCCTTGAACACACACAAAAAATTTCATCAAAATCGGTCTAACCGTTTAGGAGGAGTTGAGTGACATACACACGCACACAAGAAATATATATATAAAGATATATATATATATATATATATATATATATATATAAACACATATACGCCGGGTTTATTTTTATCCAGTGTATACGTACACATACATATGCATATGCAGAATTTTAATAAAAAAAAGCTTTTTTAATAATTGATTCTGTTTTTAGATAAATTCCAATGTTAAAATAATTGGTTTAAAATTACAATAGAGTACGTTTCTTTCATATTTTGTAAAGACGAGTTTTAAGAAATTTAACTTTGAGATTATAACGAGAGGTTAAGGAAATCAGGGAATCGGAGGAGATCAAACAACAGCGTTTGTCACATTAAATTTAATTTTGTTAATAAAATAGGCTTGTATGAAAGGAAACCGCGTTCACTGACTTTTCGTCCTACATAACAAAACCGTTTCCTGATCAGTTTTCTATCATTCATCGAAAAGAAATAATTGTCAACAGCAACGATTAATTCGTTGAACGGGGAGGTTAACGAGTCTGGCTGACCCAGCTGTTGTTGGGCCACGGGGCATGTAATTTCTACCTTTATAGAATGAAGAGGAGGCTTAACCGGAGTGCATCTCCTGAGGGAAGGACGACACGGCTGAGCACACATCTTTTGAATGTGAAAGGTGAGTCTCAGAGAGGCAGAGGTGTCTGGCGGTTGTGGGACAATTATACCTAGATAACATAACGGACAAAGATGACAGAAGAGGGCCGACAGCAATAGCTGTTTACGCAGATGGATGAGGAGGGGATAGTCTTGGTGCGGAGGCAATCGAGGGGGTCGTCACTGTCGTTGACGTGCCGAGGACTCTCCGATTCATTCATCTAGAAGCTCTTAAGGACATAGCAGACCGTCAGTAATGCTGAAAGGAAGATATTGAAGCCGCTGTATAAAGGAGAGGTTTTTTAGCGAGTATAAACCCCGTACTTGCCGTCAGAGCGGGCCGGGCAGAGCTTTTTCCTCACCCAACGAAAAATAAAAAAAAAAATATGGCTGTTATGGAATCCGTAGTAAAACGTAGTTTGAAGAACAAAACGATTCAAAGCAGAAAATTTGGCATAGATATCTTAGAATAACGACTATAGAAATCCGCAAATAAAGGTAAATGATGGAGCGGTTAGCTTATTATCCTCTAGATCGTTCGGTTTGATTCCCGATAAGGATTTTTACATATCTTTTCATTCATCATTTCATCTTCTACATCAAGAGACGTACCAAAGCATGTCCGAGATCGTAAAAAGAAATTAGCGTGCAAAACAAAATTTGTTTTAAAGATTATTCATGCTATTCTGCCTATTGGTGGACGGTGAAGGGAGCCGATAAAACCAACATTATCCAATTTACATTTTTCTGACGTCGACTTCTTCATTTCCGTTTTACAAGTATGTAGAATTAGATTTAGTTAACATTTTTCTTAGGATAAAACTTATTTTTTCTTTGGCGTTTCTCAATGATTATAATTTTAAAATGTCATACCAGAGCTTCGTTTTTCTTCTAGTATTACTGGATATCTGGATAATACACCAGCTTCCTGACGTGGATCTCCTATGTGTTAAAAAATGTTAAA
This sequence comes from Lycorma delicatula, assembly GCF_047948215.1. Taxonomy (NCBI): domain Eukaryota; kingdom Metazoa; phylum Arthropoda; class Insecta; order Hemiptera; family Fulgoridae; genus Lycorma; species Lycorma delicatula. Next base: position 44,366,608 of record NC_134456.1, on the reverse strand, counting down.
TACACTTCTATACGTATGTATTATTAACTTCATCTCTCGAGTAACAGAAAGCTCTGATGAGACTGTACATTTGCCGGCACAGTTACATTACACCGATAAGTCGTTAATGATTTTAATTGTTGATGCGACTATAAATAAAATTGTTAAAAAGAAATCTTTTGTGGTAATTTATCAACATTTATTTTTTAATATTTTTACTTGATTTATTTCAATTTTTGAACCACACGTATTTATTTTATTTGTACTACAAAAATTTATTTCCTATGTATTTATCTGGTTTTGTTTATTCTTATGAAAGAAAGATGGGGGATCCCACTTTTTTTTTGTTTAGCCTTGTTGAATAATTTTGTACGGAACTTGGCCGATTTATTCAAGTAAACATACACACACACACACACATACACACACATATATATATATATATATATATATATTTGTATGTATGTATTTATATATATTTATTTATTTGTATGCAAACTTAAGCATTATGGACTGTTTAGGTAATCAGCCTCGTACTTAAAATAATTAATGTTACAAAATAAATAAATAACAAACCAATTGTTTTATATCTTTGCCGATGGAAGCTATCTTTATTACCCGATGAGTTTACGTAATTAATTTTATTTTATTTCTAAAAAGTAATAGTTTTAATATGTTTAGAAAAGTATGGTAATATTTAATCTCCGCTGATCTGCACAAATCCATCGATATTAATGGCGAAGTGGTTGTAACTCTCCCGTTCAACCGGAGTTTCCAAATTCGAATCCCGATCAGGCATAACAGTTTTAACACTCCACAAAGTTTATTATCATCTATCAGTAATTGTTTCTGGACGACTATTGCTATGTAAATAGATTCATTCGATAAATTCCATGTTAAATTTATATAATACGCGCGCGCGCGCCCACACAAATATGTCACGGTAAATTTGATTAATCCGGTGATTACGCGTAATTACCGGTGAATTTGATTAATCGCCTCCAATGTTGGAGAATAACATATATAATTTGTACTTAACGTTAACTAGACAAGGTTAGCGAGCGAACGAGCTAGGTTATGTTTAGTCCTGATTTATTGCTAACTTTAAAACTTTTTTACAAAGACGCTTACCAAATATTAATGTGATTCCTCTATCTGAACTTGAGATATAAATTTTTATATAAAAATAAGAAAATGGCGGGCAGGAGAAGAACGAAGAAGAAATTGCCATTTTTCCTAAGGATACTTTTTGTTTAATTTTACAAGTAGAATACGAAAAAGTATAGGCAGCCCACCATTTTAGAAAAGCTTTGTATATTATAAAATAAATTAAAAAAATAGTCGTTTTATATCTTTGCCGATGAATTTGTATATTAATTACTCGTTTACTTTGGATCTTACTGTGTTATTAGAAAATATTACATAATATATTTTTCCCTTTCTTTCTAATGTCTACTTTGTCCATTAAAATAAATGGATACCGTAGATAAACACGTTTTTTTTAATAATAAAATATGTTTAAACAAAAAACTGATGTGGACATTACATGACTTCCTTGTACGCCTATTAAATTACATACGCCCATTTTCAAAAGTATATTTTGACATTTTATTTTACTAATAACTTCCGATTTTTTTGATTTTTTTTATTGTTATTGAATTCAGTAATAACAATACAAAAAAAAATATGAAAAAGAAATCAAAAGTTTTTAGTGAAATAAACTTTCATGTACTTTTCATTTTAATTAAAAACAAATTATTATCAGAGGTTAATAATTATTAATAAATCAATGTATCTAAAATAAAAAAAATTAAAAAGAATACATGTATGTAAAGTCGGATTCGAACCGATGTGTGCATGGTTACGGATCCGACACGTTCGCTCTTACACCACTTATTTACTTAAACGACGTGAAACAAAATTAATATATAAACTAATTTGGAGTGCTAAGAAAATTTTTAGAGCTATTTTTCTTGTGTATAATTGAATATTGCGTGTTAGTATTTTGTGATGAAGACACGTAAAAAGTGTACTATTCACAGACGCAATACGGTTCAGGTAGGTGTTCCGATTTGAACTTACTTGGTTCTCCAATTCTCCTGTATAAATACATAATTTTTTTTTTAATTTATGCATTTGTTTCAGTCTGCTTGATAATAAATATCGCTATAAAATTTAGTAACCTTCTCCTGTTTCGTTTTTGTTTTCATTTTGTTGATGGTTACATCATAATAATTTAAAAAACATAGTAGTATTAGATAGATAAGACATACATGTATTTAAAGAGTAATAAAGGGACTTTTACTCTTTCCTAATATTTCAGGTAAAATTGTTGAATTAATAATTTTATAAACATTTTATGTTAATAAAAACAAATAGTTTAACAATTGTGTAACTGTTCACTTTATTAAAGAATTGGAGGATCGTACCTCACTTTCAAATGAAATAAGTTTAAATGAAGTGCAACAAAAAATGTGTACATGCAATTTATTTAATAGGCGTTCAAGGAAATCATTACATCGGTGTCCACATCAGATTTTTTTTATAAAAGAAACAAAACCGTTGCTCATTTAAAAAGAAACCTAAATCTTAAGAAAATTGAAATAAAGAGTTCGAAGAAAGACGTAGATAGATTGGTACTTACCGAGCTTCAGCTTAGATTTATAAAATGTGTGAATATTAATTTTTTAGAATTTTTTAATTAATTTTTAAATAAAATTTAATTTTTTTAAATATCAGGAGAAAATACAAATAGAATAGTAACATCAGACTGTACGTGTAAAAATTCAATCCTACCAATTATGATGACAAAATAATGGAAAAATGCGTTTAAATAATTCATGTAAACAATGTGTAGTTTATGGAATCTGGCGGCCTCCGTGGTCGCGTCACGGTCTTTCATCCGGAGGTACCGGGTTCGAATCTCGGTCAGAATGTCATTTTTAATACGCGTTACAAATCATTCATCTCATTCTCTGAAGCAATACCGGTGGTGCCGGAGGTTAAACAAGAAAAAAAGTTTATAGAATGTATATAATGAACAGAATCATTAAAATTAGTCCATTTTGTTAAAATAGGGTATAACAAACATACAAGTCAATTTCTATTTAGAGTCTCTTTTTTTGAAGACTGTAAAAGAGATGAAAAACCATAAAGAAAGTTTTATGTTGATTGATATTTTATTTTTTGGAATTAATGAAATTTTGTATGCTTTTGGATAGATGGAAAGCGTGTCATGTAAATTGTATTGTGATATCTAGGAGGTTAAATTAAAACTGTATAATAATTTTGTTATATTTTCTTATACGGTTTCCCACCCTTTTACATACATTAATTGTTAGATATAATTTTCATCAAAAAAAGCAAAAACCAAAAAAAAAACAAATGTATTATATTTGTTTAGATATTTGTATTTTTTTCAAATCTTAATTCATTAGTTTTTTTTTAATCTATGTAATGATATTATCAGAATTTTATTCTGCTAAAATACTAAATTGTTTTAACGGTTAACTTAAATTATGATATTTTTTTAATATTATTACTGATAATTTATTTTAAAATAATTTATTGAAAATTTTGTTCTTTTATAAGAGTTTCTTACTTTTTTATTTTTGAAGAAAAAAAACATTAATTACTGTGTTTATTTCCACGACAGGAAGAAATGGAACATTGCCATAACTTTTTTTTACCTACTCATGTTAAGTAAATTTATCTTTTGTCTGTCAACAAAAACAACTTGACATCTTGAAAAAACTGTAGGCCTAATAATAAAAATAAGGTGCTTATATATATATATATATATATATATATATATATATATATATATATATATATATATTGCTTTTATTTTAAGATTTATATATTTATTTTTATTAATTTATAAACATAGTTTATTGAAATAAATTATTTTTATTAATTGTAATACAATTTATTGCAAAAGTGTTACTATTATTATTAGAATTCAACGTGGTATAATTTTATTGAATATTTTCCTAGTTAATGATTAAACATTTTCCTATAACGTATTTATTAAATTTTAAAGTAATATTAATATTTGCTAAAAAAAAAATAGGGAAATGATTTAAATTTCCGATTTAAAAATATAAAATTAAAAACACAGGTACTTACCTAAAATAACAGGGCGATCCCAAAAAATTACATCTCCTGGCTGGAAATCACGACCGGCACGAAGTCCGCGGCCACTAATAGCTGAATCCGCTACAGTCCAACCGTCACTTAATTTATCCCCCTCCAAATATCTCTCTAGATAGTCACGCATAATTTTCTCTACCTTCCTATTGTTAGAAGACATCCCCACTGTGTTGTTGCTTACCGCCGACTGAAATCGTCGAGATGCTTCCTTCTCTTATCACATCGTACACGCTACTGAACTCAAAACGATAAGCTATTGTCCACTCTCTTTTACTCGGCTATCTTTTTTAAATACTTCCTAATCTGTTTTGGCTACGCCCTACTGTTTTTTTCTTAAAAAATATATACGCAAAAAATATAATTGGCATACATATAAGACTGTATAAATTCTCACTTTCTTATAAATTTATTTTAATTTAATTATTTATTATTATTAATTTTTTTATAAGTTAACGAATATAATTAATTTAGACCAAGATGTTTTATAGACTGATATGTAATCTCTTTACAATTTTATTATTTGGACTAAAACCTTTAATAGTTTACTCGCATTTTGTTTATTTGATTTTGTCGTATTTTATACTGAAAACATTAATATAGAAGCGTGTCCATCCATCTAACTGTTTGTAATTTACCATGATTTTCTATTTCCTGGGCTTAATCCAATTGACGTGAAATTGTTTATATAAGAAATTATCTCTGATGTATCTTGATGTAGCGAAGATTAAACAAATTCAACCGGTGTTTACTCGCTTAACGTAAAATAAAATTTAATGTCATCATCATGTTGTCTCCTGCCTGTTGGCAGGTCCCCGGCACCGCTGTTGTCTCCATCTTTTTTGTCCCGTGTTTTTCTTTTCGTCTAATCATAACCGTCACTACACTTTATGTCATTTATTAACTTCAGCCTCTTCCTTCCTCTTTTTTTTCACCTTCGCCAGTATTGTTCTACCTTCATTTATTTTTGTTAATATTTCTACGTTACTTTCTCTGTTCACCTATTTTATCTTCTCCATCTTCCTCCAGATCCGATTTCAAAAACCTCGATTTTATCTTTTCCCTTTTCCCCGGTTTCCAAGTTTTACCACCGTTCAAAAGGATATTCCAAACAAATGCGGGTGAACGGTAAAATATTTTATTCGACTTTGACAAATGAAGACTGCCATCCGAACAGTTTAATTTTACGCTCAAATAATATTTATTTATGACGAATTTTACCACTAGACCAACCCGGCCGGGACTGAATCCTAATAAAGGTACTTGCTTTTATTCCGGTTCCAGTTCTGGTTCGTGGATACCAGTGTTCTTTGGATGGTTGGGATTTAATTAACCACACGTCTCAAGAGCGGTTGGCCAGAGTCTGTTCAAAACTGCATGTTTATCAGTATATTTACACTTACATTTTCAGCTGCAGTCCTGGCAAGCCGGTAACAGTAACTACATTTGCCTTCACACACAAACACTCAGATCTGACAGCAGCTAGAAAAACTGGTTGAAATTTATTTTTTCTCCATCAAAAATTCGTAATTATCTTAAATAGATTTATACAATTTTTAAAATGGATGTCATATTTCTTTTAATTCGCACTACATTAAAACTTTTTTTAACCGAATTAAAAAAAGAGAGATTTCTCAATTCAACGCAGTGTATTTTTTAAATGTATGAGAATTTTCAAGTCTAATTCTTCAACAAGTGATCGGTGTCGATGATTTGTTTTTTTCAATTTTCCGGAGGAAATTCCTCCTCTGTTCGAGTTTTAAGTTTTCTACATATAATAGAGGACAATCATTTAAAAAAGAATTACATTTTATGTATAGATGATTTGAAGAGTTTTTATTTTTCTCGTCTTATTTGATTTCTATAGACAATAATTATTGCATAATGATATATAACCAGTTATTAGGAATATTTTCGATAATTTTAAATCTAGGGTAAAAATCTGATGTGGACACCACATGACTTCCTTGTACGCCTATTAAATTATATATATACACTTTTTTTTAAATTAAAAGAACATAAAATTTTATTTCATTAATAACTTCTGATTTTTTTTATTTATTATTATTACTGAATTATTATTTATCGTAAATTTTTTTTACAATCCGAGGTTAATAATTTATTAATAAATCAATATATTTAAATTAAAAAAAAAGGAGATGAAGTCTGATTCGAACCGATGTTCTGTAAGATCCAAACATTTTATTAATTAAATTTTAATCGGCTATAACTCTGTAACCACTGAAAATAAGTACCACTTACGATTTATCGTTGAAAAGCTCTTAATGAGTGCTTATTACTGCAGTTAAGAAAAAGTAAAAAATCTAAATTTTTCGGATTTTGGATACTTTTGGTTCAGTCGATTGCAATCAAAAGGGGAGGTGCACAACTACATGTTACAGCAGTCCTTAATTCAAAATTGAAACATCCTACAGCTAATCGTTTTTGAGTTATGCGAGACATACGTACGTATGTACTACGTACAGTCGTCACGCCGAAATTACTCAAAATGGATTTAGGGATGATCAAAATTAATATTTCCATTACTTCGTACAAGGAAGTAAAAAAAGTAATAAATATTCCCGTATTGCAGCCTTAATTCACGCTCATTAGTAATCTCTTTCTTTCGTTTCTCTGTTTTAATTTTTATCAAGATATCATAGGTTTCTTGCGAAAATATGGACAATTTTTTGTTTTGTTTTGCGTTTTTTTGGCTATGTATAAAAACTGTGAAATAAAATGAGGAAGATAAAAACTGAATTCAAAATATCTCCTTGAAATTTAAGGATAATTTTAAAACGTTCTATTTTATATTTTAAAATTGGTACAAAATTAGAGAGATTATCAAAAGTTATCTATAGTTATTTTTTATTTTTGCTTCAATTTTTGAAAGTCAAAATTTAAAGGATTAAAATAATTGTAGAATTATAGGATTATTTTTTTTGTGGTGCAGTTTATTTATGTCGGCTTTATTAAGATTTTTTCCCATTTTATTTATATTTATATTAGTCTGTACATTTAACTAAATAAGCAACATCTACCTATAAAAATATTTTATTATTTTTACATGCGGTTTTAGCTTTATTGTAGTGCCAGGTGATTTACTAACACTAAAGTTAATATCGGCGTGATTAGAGGATGGATAGATTGTTCATTTAAACTACTTGTGTTGTTTGTATTCTAAAAGGTTAGTATCAGGAAGATAATTCAGTATTAAACATTTCACCTGAGTTCAAAAAACCTTTAAAAAATGAGCACATAACATTTTTTTCTCTTGAAAATATTCTTACTTTTTTCTGTTGAAAAAAGACGAAAAGAAGCAGCAATGGAAAAAAACGCGACGCCATTGTAACTATGATTTCTATGGCGTCGACTCCTTTATTCCTATTTTAATATTGTAGAAAATCTTTTTTCTTAAATAAATAAATCTTTTATTTATTCATTAGGACCCAAGAGAAAAGGCCTCTCGATAGATTAGACGATCTCGCAATCTTAGCAGAAATTTAAAAACAGCCGAAGAACAGAACAACACATTGAAGGAAATGACTGAACAAAATGAGCCTACAAATACCTTTCGAAAAAATAGAGCTCATAACAAACATAAAAAGTGTACCCAGACACCTCAGCTGAATATACGTTAAAATCAAGAGAGTTGGTAGCTTTAATACAGCCCGATGAGTAGAAAGTTAATACAGCCCGATGGGATGAAAAAAGAAACCAATAAAACCAGGATCACAAAACTCACAAAAGCTAATGACATGACAAAGAATGTATAAAAAAACAAGAAACGAATCTCAAAAATGGGGAAACTGAGGCATTTACAACAGCGGTAAGACTGGAAATACTACCTTACAATGTACAACCTTACACCAGGGAGAAACAAACTTGAAAAGAAAATACAACAACCCATAAAAGTAGAAGAAACTAAGAAAAAATTATGATTTTTACTAAAATGAAGTCAAAACATCAGATGCGATTAGGAAATGCAGACTTGCATTCTGCAAACGCTTTACGAATACGGATAGAAACATAATAATCAACAAACCTTTTGACCAAATAAACAACAGAAACACAAGTACTGAGTGGTTCAAAAAGGTAAAAGACCTAAAAGAAGCAAAAATAGAAATACACGATGTCACGAACAGAGAGAAAGGTTCAAAGGCTTAAAATATGTGAAGGATTCTAAATAAAAGAACAACAATAGAATGAATTCAGTAAAGGTAACAAGAAGATCACTTATGCAAAATGATAAAGTACTTGCAACAAAAGGAAAGAGATGCCATCAAGTAAAACTATTTATTTTGGTCATATGTAGACCGGTGTCGAGTATAAAAAACAAAAAAAAGAAACTTTCATTCTGATTGGTCCGTAATACTACATTTAGCTCACGTCAGGAATGACTAGATAGAGCTACTCAACGGAAAACAAAAAGTAGATGCCTCGACATTTTCATAGATGGATCAAAGGAAAGGGTGGTAAAACGTTAAAGTAGCATTACAAAATATATATTACAATTAATTATAAAAGAATAAATGCCATTAAAGTCTATATTAATTATTAAAAATACAAATATATGAAATAACTAGCCGGTCGGGGCGAAGCCCCTGGATTCCCGTAGTCCAGGTCGGCGCAGGCGAGCCTTGTGGCCAACCCAAGGGCTCACCAGGACCTATTAGAGCCACGGGGCTGACCCCAGAGCCGCAGAGCTCGCTTCGCTCGTCTTTCCCGTCTAATCACCACTTCGTAACTTTTTTGTAACTCTCACGGTTGTAAGAATAATACTGATAAATAATAAAATATTCAGGCTTTATAGAAACCTGAAAAGGAAATTAATTTATACAAAGGACAGAATACACGGGTAGAATATAAAGAACAGAAACTAAATTACAAAATATAGAATAATATTAACTACGGTAACTAAAGTACACAGATCTTTGACGAGGAAAACTTACAACTTACTTTTGTTGCCACCGTGACAAAAATTAATTTAATTTCTAGTTATTAATTTTTTTTTCTTTAATGAATAACTCAGCCCTTCAAGATGGCTAGGGCCTCGGTCTATAGCATAAAACCTTCCCTGGGATAACATAATGTATCATGCAAATTTGAAGTAATTGGTTGGTTGGTTCTCGTGTACAGAACATAAAAACAGACAAACAAACAAACTTTCGAGTTCATGTATAAGTTATTAAGGAAATACATTACAAAAATAAATATAAAAAAGCTAAAAAATAATTTATAGTTTGGAAGGTGTTAATGAAAATTATATAAGCACATATTTTGTTCGCATACGTTGAAGGGTGTGGAGAAAATTCGGGTGGTTTTTTTTCTTTATTACTTGCTTTTCTTTGACTTATAATGGTTTTTTTTCATGTTTGTCCTCAAATCTTGCATCCTTAATTTAACGTACTTCCTGAAATTGCCGATTGATGAAATTTTGCACAGTTACTAAGATCGGGCGACAATACAATATTTCACCATTACTTTTGCATACATCCTCCTATACGGGGGTAGAAAATTGCAAAATCTGCAAAACGGCTATGCGGGGTTTTTGGGGTCACAAATGATAAATCCGATAACCGTTTGACATAAAAAAATTACATAAACTTGGTACTGGAGTGTGCAAAAACCTTTTCTTTTTTTCCTGTTTAGTTTCTGGGATTTACCGTTCAGGTATTACTTCAGAGGATGAATGAGGATGATATATATGAGTGTAGTCTTGTACAGTCTCAGTTGGACCATTCCTGAGATGTGTGGTGGTTATTTGAAACTGAACTACCAAATAACACCGGTATCCACGATCTAGTATTCAAATCCGTATAAAAATAACTGCCTTTACTAGGACTTTAACGCTGGAACTTTCGACTTCCATGTCATCTGATTTGGGAAGATGCGTTCACCACTAGACTAACCCGGTAGTTTAGTATGCAAAAATCTAAAACTATAAAATTTCACTATGCAAAAACTTCACTTCGTTAGTTTGTATAGTAAATATTTGATTGATATTTTATAAATATATTAGAAATACCAATATATGATTATACCTTTTGAAATCCAAATTAACCTGCTAATTAAACTCATACAACAAATGATAATAATTTGATTTAAGTATGAACAAAAACTATAAAGTTTTTTAAAAAAATTTAAAAACATTTGTAATATTATTAATTGGTGAAATATTTATCGACAAAACAATGTTGATTCTATAAAAATAATTTTATTAATTTAATTTAAAGTAAATTGGTGGGAAAAGTTTTTCAATGTTTCGGTAATTTATTAAAGATAATAATAGAACCATAATATGACCCTGTCTTTTAAGCTGAAATGTTACTTTGACAGTTCTTTTATTCTTTTTAACAAAGACTGTGCAATTTTAAACATAAAAATAAGTTAAATTTTTAATTTTCTTTTATCTTAACTGTACATTGCCTTTTTGATATAATTAACGTATGTGAAATATTTTTTATCAAACGGCTACTCATCCACAAAAAATTTCAAATATACGCCTAGTAAATTATGTAATTTGTTGCTGCTTACAGAAGTAGCTTTTCTTTACTAAAATTACTGCTTTTAATAGCTTGAAAATTGATGGTAAAATAAATAGCCATATTGGGAAAGAAATAGAGAAAAAATAAGTTATGAATCATCTAATGAGATATATGTTTTCAGAATTTTTTCCAAGATTCGCACAGGGAGTAAGACAAATTATTTTTTTTTTAAATATTCTATACAGTGTTTTTTACACTGTAATTTATTTACTTCGAACAAGGAAGTATTGTAAACGCGAAATATTTCGGTTTTCAGATTTCAACGAAAATTTCAATTTTGACCATCCCTGAATCCATTTTGACTAGCTTCGGCGTGACGTCTGTACGTAAGTACGTATGTATCTCGCATAACTCAAAAACGATTAGCCGTAGAATGTTGAAATTTTAGATTTAGGACTGCTGTAACATCTAGTTGTGTACCTCCCATTTTTATTGCAATAAACTAAACCAAAAATGCCCAAAATTCTCAAATATTTAGATTTTGAACGTTTTCTTAACTGCAGTAATAAGCCCTCATTGAGAGTTTTTCAACGTATGTGGTACTTATTTTCATTGATTCCAGAGTTATAGCCCAATAAGATTTTTATTAACGAAATTTTTTTTTATCTTACAAGGGGAAGACACATCGGTTCGAAATCCGACTTCATTTCATTTTTTTAACCTTTTTTTTTTAATTTTTATATATTGATTTATTAATAATTATAAACCTCCGATTGTAAAAAAATTTACAATAAATAATAAATCAGTAATAAAAAAATAAAAAATATATGTAATTTAATAGGCGTACAAGGAAGTTATGTGGTCCACATCAGTTTTTTCTGCATTATTTTTCATAGTTTTACTGCATTATTTTGAGAAAAAATGTTATTACCAAGTTGAAATTCTGTTGGCCAATAGAAAAGTGACTGGGAAATAAAACAAGACCGCCCTAGATTTTTTATTATTATTAAATTTTTTTTTTACTTTTGATTAATATTTAATTTAAATTGAGTTTACACCTGTGTAAAGCCTCTAATAGAAATTTGTAAAAATAAAACCTACTAATTGCCTTAATAATTTAAAAATCTAATTTATCATTTAAAAATTCTGATGTGGACACCACATGACTTCCTTGTACGCCTACTAAATTACACATACATATTTTTTTAAATGAAAAGCACCTAAAATTTTATTTCATTAATAACTTCTGAATTTTTTTCATATATATATTATTTTTATTGTTATTATTAAATTATTATTTATCGTAAACATTTTTTTTTACAATTAGAGGTTAATAATCATTAATAAATCAATATATTTAAAGTAAAAAAGAAAATGAAATCGGATTCGAACCAATGTGCCTTCTCCTTGTAAGATCCAAATATTTCATTAATTAAACATTTATTTGGCTATAACTCTGAAACCAATGAAAATAAGTACCACTTATGATGATACATCATTGAAAAGCTCTCAACGAGAGCTTAACACTGCAGTTAAGAAAAATTCCAGAAAAAAACTTTTTGGGGATTTTGTGCTTTTTTGGACACTTTTTGTTCAGTCGATTGCAATCAAAAAGGGAGGTGCACAACTAGACGTTATAGCAGTCCTAAAACAGAAATTTTAACATCCTACGACTAATCGTTTTCGAGTTATGCGAGATCCATACGTACGTACAGATATCACGCCGAAACTTGTCAAAATGGTTTCAGGGATGGTGAAAGTTCATATTTCTGTTTAAATCTGAAAATCGACATTTTTCGCGATCACATTCAACCTAAAATTGGTTCCTTCGATTTGTTCACTACAGGCAAGGGATCACACTCGAAGTTTGCGTGCCGCATGATCTGACTCGAAAAATGTACTCGATCGAATTTCTGTCTGTGAATCTCTACTGAAACGTATCAAAATCGAGCCGTTTCTGAAGCGGTTGATCGCGAGCGATGAAAAGCGGATAATCTGCGAAAACAATGTGCAACAAAGATCGCGATCGAAGCTCCACCGTCTGCGATAAAGCCCACACTGACGCCCAGGTAGATTATGCTGTGTTTGATGGGAATGGAAAGGCATTCTGCATCACGAGCTGCTGCCACCGGGCAGAACGATTAACTCGGACCTACACTATCGAAGATTAGAGCGATTGCATCTAGCGATTTAAAAGAAACGGCCTGAACCGGTCAACAGGAAGGGTGTGGTGTACACCGCACTGACAAAGCCAGACAAGTATATATTTAACGACCCGTCAGAAATTGAGAGATCTTGACCAGGAGATTGTAATGCATCCAGCATATAGCCTGGACCCGGCACTGTCAGACTATTATTTATTTCGGTCTCTGCAAAACTCCCGAAGCGGCGTTAAGTTAATTACAAAAAAGGCCTGTGAAAACCACGCGTCACAATTTTTTGACCGGAAACCATAGTAGTTCTACAGCGACGGGATTATGGTGTTTTCGAAAAAATGGCAGAAATTATAAAATTAAAAACGGTACATATGTAGTCTCGTAATGTTATTTCCCAATAACCATAAATGCGTTCTCAATTTTGACATCCAAAGGCTCAATACTTTTTTGAAAACCTAAATAATTGTATAAAAAAATAGAAACAGGAATAAAATTACAACGAATTTTTATTTGCTCAATATTTCAACCGTTTTCCTCCGGACATGCCTAAAATTCGCAATGAAGCATCGATTTAATTTACAAATTCTGTTACGTTATTTTTCATTCGGGTTATGAGGATTATTCTTGTAACAGATCCTTAAATTTCTTCCCGTAAATAAAAATCTGTAGGTTTAAGAACTGGGGATCTATGTGGGCAGTTGTACTTTGAAATGAGCCTATCCCTGAAAACTTCACCTAGGGAAGTCGGAGAAACTTTGGCGGTGTGCTCCGTTGCACCGTCTTCTTGGAAGAACCTACATTCATTTAGTCGGTCTGCGAAAGGATGACTGATTTCATCGCAATAACAATCTGAGTTAGAAAAACTGTCTTCTAGAAAAACCGAATGAGATTATCCGCTTACACGACAAAATATTTAAATGTAGTCGAGCGCGGGGGACTCTGAATAGTAATTATTCTATATTAATGAGCCCCCGTTTGCACGTAAATATTTTTGTTGAAGGACAATTTTTTCTTATCGGTGTAAGACTTGGTGAGAACTTAATCATTAGACGACCTTAAATGCCTGCTATTTCTACAACATTAAAAATATATTTAAACAAATTAATACCGTATCAAAGTTGATCGGTCAACCGTTATTTCTTTTAATTAAATACTGTATAACGATGTTTAGTTCTTTATCTCCATACCTTGTTTTCTTTTTTTTTATTTCAATTTATTGTCATTTTTAGGTCAAATTATATTTTATTTTTTGGCAGTCGTGTTTTTTAATTTTTATAATTTTTTTTTATTATTACTTATTAAAGATGTTTTATGAGTGTCATTAAAATATCACAAGCGACGACTTGTAATAACTGTCAGGCTGAAATTAACAAAGGTGATAATATTGTTTTATGTGAATAGTTATTTTTATCTTAAAAAATTATAAACGGATTAAAGTCGTAAATATAATTTTACCAATAATTAAAAATTTATAATTGAAAACTCTTTCAATAGTAATCTCAGCTACTTGTTACGGGAAGTCTGTAAATCTTTTTTTATATATATTCTTGTTAATAGCGATAATTGTTTTAAGAAAAGTTGACTAAACTGGCCTGCTATTTGTACTCGTACTATTCCAATTACTATTTTGGCACGGCCACCTTTTTTTGCTAATATTTTTAACTTATAAAGAGTTCATAATAAGGTTAGTTATGTTTTTTTTATATACTAAATCTGTATAACACATATTATTTAAACAAAAATAATAATTTTATCGTACGGAAATAATTATTATTTAATCGGTTATCAAAATTAAATTAATTTATAAAATTATCAGTATAGTAATATTTATTTTCATTCATCTTAATCTATATAAATAGAAATGTAAATTTTCGTTTGTTCAAAATCTTAGTTCTCCGAAAGCTCTGCACCGATTGCTTTGAAATTTTGATACGACGTTGCGTTCGAACACGCGCGTGTTTTTATATCCCTACTATTTATAAACCTCAGATGTCACACCTGTGACAAGTAAAAACATGTTTTTTTAAAATAACGCTATCTGTTGGACGTAAAATCAACACACGCTATACTGAATACTTTACGATTCTATTTCAATATTTCCGATATGTGTTTCCGCTATTGACTAAAAAACTACTGGACCGATTTACGCGCGGGGAAAAAAGAGAGGAAGGTAAAAATCGAAAACGGTAAACGGGAAGTAGGTAAAAATGGAAGAAGGGGAAATGGAAAAGGAGGAAACGGAAATGGAAAGGGGAAAGGGAAATAAGGGAATATAAATGGGGAAGGAAAGGGAAATAAGAGTAAAAGAGGGAAACGGGGTAAGGTAAAGGGGAAATGGAAAAAGAATGTGGTAAGTTAAAAATGGGAAAAGGAAATGGAGGAAATGGGAAAAAAGGAAAAGGGAAAAAGGGTAAGGCGAAAGGAAAGGAGGGAAAGGAAAAAGGGAGAAAGGGTAAAAGGGAAAGGTTAAATTTTGTGAAGTTCCGGAACGTTCATTTTGTTAATGTTTCATCAAACTTTCAATTGTGTTCATTTAATTTATATATGTATACCCAAATCTAACAATAGCGAATCTAGCATTGCCGGGTTTGCTAGTATAAATATATATTGTATAATTTTTAGAAGAAAAAATAACGATGTAAAACAGAAAAAATGACGTATATAAAAAAAAATTATAGATAAGTAAAGTAGTGTATGCAAGTGTTTGAGTTAACGTGTGTATGTTGATTTGAGAATATCTATTCGTTAAAAGGACTGGAATTGTGCATTTCAAAAAAATAACCTATTAGAAAATTACTTGCATTATTTTATGTTAAATAAGATTATAAATTTAAAAAATATATTAATCCTAGCGGACTCGCTAAATATGTTGTGTTCAGGTGTTGACAGTGAATGATTGAGAGGCATCTATAAACAAATAACTGAACCACTCGATGTAGACACGATTATACCGAACATGTTATCTGGATTCGACAAATTCAGGGCTGTGTCAAAATATATAACAACGATATTACAGCACGAAGGCAGGGACGACGACGATGTAGCGAAGGGGTGACGGACAGCCTCCTGTGGAGTTATCGTTCGTCCGGGCTTGCCGGGATGGGTGACGATGATGAGACACAAGGACTCCGTCGCCCTCGAGCTGTTAAGACGGAAACTCTTTTGTTTTTTAACCAGTTCGTCTTAAGCTCAATTTTTGGGAAGGATAATTTCATTTCTTAATCGTCCACTTATTTCAAAAAAGTGGAAGAAAATTAAAATTGATAGGTAATTATGTTATATATTACTCTTATAAAGTCACCCGACCCAAAATGAACGTCGATCCTACACCTGAAAGTTTCTTATTCCAGGCATCCTACTAAGGTAAATATTTTTCTGAGACTGTAGATAAGGTCAAAATGCATAGTTCTCGTCAATCGTACCTCGATGCACGTGATTAGTAGTTTCAGAACAGTGTAAAAAAAGACTGCGTTTTCACAAGCCCAGTATATATTTATTATATATTATTACTTAATCGCTTGGTCTTATTCTGAATGTTACAATGTTTTTGTGACGATCTTTCCCTGCCGTACAGTACCAAATAAATGTACTATTTTTTGTCATTAACTATATTATTACTCGTTAAATAAACAGCTTGTTTTACACATGGATTGCGTGACTTTATGAAGATTATGTATTTTAAGGATTAGTTTGTATTGGGATTGTTAAAAAATGTATTTATTTTACTGTTCAAAGAAAAAGGAAATCACTGAAGTGACTTATACTATTATTATAACAAAATATATTTTGAGTAATTAAAGTTTTGGTTTATTCTACAATTAAATAAATTATTTATATAAATTTATAGTAATTTATTGAACGAGTTCTTGAAATAAAGTAGAAATAAAAAAATGTTGACAACACAGTTGCAGGACTTTCCCGGGAAAGTCCTATAACATTGAATTGTTTCTGATACACGGCTTACACACACAACTTAATTTAATATATTTATCATTTTATTTAAATATAATATTTTTTCGTTCATTTAATTCAATATTCTAACTAAAGCGCGCGCGCATACATATTTAATTCGTGCGGGAGTGGCGGTACTAGCGGTGGCGGTCGGTACTAACTAAACTATAGTAATTTCACAACTTGCATAAAATAAATTTCGCTTGTTCGGTCTGCAGACTGGTGTAGTCGCGAGGCTTAAGCACCAGGTACCGAGTTAACCGGGTGATGAAGTTCGAGACCCAGCCAGACCGAGTTACATTTTTACACTTATTAATTTATTTGATTCTACCGCTCCCCTGTGACGTCACGACATAGCAGATATCTACAACAGTTGTAGTCAGTGCTACCAACTTTTGAAATATTAACTAAATAAAATAAAATAAATAATTAATATTTAAAGAGTAAAAAATAATTTTGTTGGCAATCCTGTTGAATTTCAAATTTCCCGGTCCAAGAGGGTGACGGAAAAGGGGATTTCTCACAGGGAAAAAAGAATATTCCAAGACAGCAGTTGCGACACTAGCGCTCCTTGTGGTGACAGGGGGTACTATTGACGCAGTATGTCCACTTACTCATCAGTTTAGAGCACTTTTTGGGGTGGGGATACGATTTTGCAAAAAATGTTTTTTTTTGCAAATATTGTTATCTTTTTATGTTATGTTTTTTGTTAACAAATGTGCTTAAGAAAAATATATCCTTAATTAGGTGAAATATCGAGATACTGAGGTAACCTTTCTCTACAGCCCCACTCCCTTGACCTTTTAAGTTGAAAATTTAACGGCATTAATTCCCCATTATAGAAGTCATTTGACCAAGTTTGGTGAAAATCGGTCCAGTATTTCTAGAGATATAAGGTGATTTATACGCCAACACCGAACACACACATACAAACGAATATTAACATCCGGAAAATTTCCATCCTTTTTGGGTTCCTTAGGTGTCAAAATGTCAAGCTCCGTTGAAAACCGCATATGCCCAAATTGAATCGATTACAATACTTTCCCTTCTAGAGGTACAGCTCTGCTATAGAGCTATCTAGACGGGAAAGTAATATACTATACTTTTTACTTTCCTCAATTTTTTTTCTGATTAATTAATTCATCATAGAAGCTTACAAAAAGAAGGTACGTGGGAATATCAAAAAGGAAATTTTTAACGAATGATAAATTCCATACCTCACCGGGATTCGAATCCGGGACATCTAGATGAAAGCCCGAGACGCTACCACTCCTCCATTGATGATTTGTCCGTATACAATTTTTTTATTATTAATCTTACAAAAATTACCTGTTAGGTTTTCAAATATTTATTTTTAGAAGTAACTTCAGAAATGAAGGATTAATTGAAAAGTGCTCGATAAATAATAAAAATCATTGGTTGAAAACCGTTCAAATTTGATAAGTTTTATGTGATCATTTTATAACTTAAGAAATACTGAAGTGATTTAAACAAATCTTAAGAAAAATAATAGTCTCTTTCTGAACTTGAAAAGGAAGTTATTTCTTTTAATTTTAAAAAGATTTGATCGAAAGATTGATTTGGTTGCTATCAATAGAATTTAAAAAAATGATCCTTTCTCATTCCTTATTCCTTTACCTATTTATTATTGGTATCATTTTTTTTTATTCTTTTATTTATTTTAGAATAAAATCAGATGATAAAAAAGAGAAAAATAATTAAATTCTCTTTATAAAAAACTATGAAACGGAAGGTTTAGAATTTACGGAATTTAGGATGAAAAGAGAAAACTCACCATTTACATAAGATTAATTTAATGTGGTTTTGTGTCATTTAATACAGAATACATAATGTCTACTGTTCATAAAATTACCATGTTACCATTATTTTGTAATATTATTAGTTAAATAATGGCTTGTTTCACGCGAATCGAAGACATTATTCTAAAGAAATAAACATAAATTAGTGTAGATTCTAAAAATGAATTTTAAATTGTATGTAGATTACATTTTACGTAAACAATTGTTGTTAAGTTTAGACCAAAATAATTATTTTAACTGTTTCTTTGTGTATTATATATATATATATATATATATATATATATATATATACACATTTATCTATTTATCTTATTTTCTTAAAATAAAGAACCTCGTAGTCTATTTTTATGTACTTGGTTAAATAATGCTTGTTAATCATAAAAATAATAATTTTAGACGTATTAATTTTTCAGTTTAGTTTACATTTATAGCTAATTAATGTTTAAATTATTAGTTTGTAAAGTATGCTTAATAGGAGGAAAGGAACCGATTATTTATTTATTACTATTAACTGCGGACATCTGTTTAGGACTACAAAGGCTTTGTATAACAGCTGATGGTAATCAGAATTATGAATATTCGGACAAACAGAAAAAGTCTTTATGTATACTGAAGCATTTATTATCTTACAGCAAAAATTTTCAAATTGCTTAGAATAATATATATATATATATGCACACACACACACACACACACACACACACACACACACACACATAGTAAATATAGTTTTAAGTGACCTCCAAGGAACCGACGATTTTAGGTCAATATAACCGACAGTCACAATAACCGATGTTTAGATAGCTTAGTGGTACTACTTTCATATGCCATCTACGGGTATTGTAATATAGTAAAATAATAATCATTAAAAATAATAATTAATAATTTGTAATACAGTTTTTGAAGGTTCTTTTCTAAATCAAAACAAACACTCCTTGTTTCTTCATTAGCAATTTCTGTAAAACTGAGAAACCGACAAACGGTTTTCATTGCCGCTAAAACTTTTGGAAGAAGTCTATCGAAGAAGGTAAAGCGAGGCTAACGATGTTTTGGAGCTTTAAAGCCCAATTTATTGAAATAATTTTGAAGAACAACGTACAGTCAACAGCGAGTACATATAAAAAATAAAATTAATTCCTCAATAAGAATGTCCTGAATAAGAACGTCCTGGTTCTCTTGCAAAGGGCGCAATTTTTCTGCATGATAACGTCCAACCCCCATTCTGCTTGAAAGACACGGAAATAAATTCAAAAGTTGGATCGATAAATGTTGCCTCATCCAAAGATAATAATCCTGATCTCGTATCATCAGATTTTTTAGTGTTTGTTTTTTGTGTTAACAATTGTTTACTGCTGGAATAAGAATGTTTACAGAAACATGGGGCAGGTGCCTAAATGTAGCCTGAAATTATGCTGAAAAGTAACATAAATTTTATTGTAATTGAATAAATAATAATTCTTCTACACTCATTTGCCTCAATTATTAAACAATCCCAATATAAACGTCTAATGCTGAATTGACTAAAATTAATTATCTCTTACGTAGTTATAAATACTGAATAATAGATTTTATTTGCTTGTTATCTGCACTCACATTATCGCTTATTTATTGTTTAAATAAATGATACTTTGTTCAGTATTTTTTTCATCAGTACAAGATTAATTTTGAAAAAATATATAAGTGCACAAGGCTATTAACTGATTATTATCATACAAATATTAATTAGATTTATTTATTTTAAAAAAAGACATCTTTTTTTTACAATTTTATTTTAACTTGAAATACTGTTATAATAATCTACAAGAAGGTCTGGGTATGACTTGGTTTTTTTTTTTGTTGATAATGTGGACATAATATTATTTTTACTTTTTTCATTGTTACAACCGCATCAATTATAAAAGTCTTTAACGACTTAAATAAAACTAAATATTCATAAATAATTAGACAAGAAACATCAAACATTGGATAACAAATATAATAAAAGGAACATGACCACTAGACTATTTTTACTTTGCATACAGTGCTCCGTAAGGGATCTCACGTAAAAAAAAACCGATAAATTGAGCTCTTCATCCCACTATCACAAAGAAACCAGTAAAGTCTTTTGATGTATTTCTTTCGATTGAGTAAACCCTTCACATCTGAACCTAGGTTCAATTGTCGACGAATAGTCCCGAACATTGGACAATCTAGGAGAAAGTGGTTAACGAACCATTTAACATTGCACGCCTCACAGTTCTGATGAGGAGAGCCAAATGGTGGGCCTGGATTAGTTTTGTATGCCCAATCGTCAGCCGCATAAGGATCACTTGGGTCTTTTTGCTGTTTGGGATAAAAGATTTCTCGAATACATTCTCCAGTGTGCCATGAAACGCCGTGGGAGGATTACCAGCCAGAAATAATTCAATTGTCTAGATACGGACTGCCTTCGTGAAGTTGCACTCACCTAGTCCAATCGGAGGCCGTTTGTTGCCCTTCTCTTTGCAGCCTCATCAATTCGTTCGTTCCCGAGGATGCCGCAATGGTGCGGGACCCATACGAATACCACTGTCTACTCTTGAGAGGAGTCATAGATAATTTTAACGATGGGTTCAGAGAGTCTGCAGTCCAAGCTCTCAAGTACACCCTTAGAATTATTTATTATCAGGAAGGTGTCGTCTCTAAAGGCCTCAGTAAATCTCAAGGTATAGTAAATTGCGTAGGCAATTTACTTGTCTACTTTTGCGCAAAAGAAACAGAGGAGTAGGCAATAAGCTTATATATTATCTATTTATCAGGAAGTATTATCGAACAGACACACCCGTCTGCAAAGAGTCCATCTGTATAGATGTATATGTAACCGTTGTACTTTTTTAGTCATCTCGCTAAATTGGTCCCTAAAATCTCAGAAATATGAGTTTCGTTTACATCTTTCAGGCGGTAAATGTTCAATCTTAAGAGATGCGTGCAGCCAAGGAGCGCCGCAACCTTTTTTTCCGAGAATCCTCGGAACAGGCAGACCTAGTTCCCGGAGATAGCGTAACAGTCTGAGATTGAAAGGCCGGGGTAAGGACTTCTTCCCTCAAATTTTTGAGTGCGAGCGTGCTTGGTCCCTGCTTTGAGTATTCGGAGAGACAGGACCTCCTTTCCGCGTATTTGATAATCTGGTATTTCCTACTGTAATGTAATGGGAGTTCATTGGATTCCGTTAATATACTTAGTATATGCCTAGTGGCAAATGCCTGTATGGATATTCGAACGAACTATTCTTCAATGAGTTTAGTTAGCCCTTAACCTTTTCTCTCGCAGAGTCGTACAGCATAGACTCGTATTCCAGCTTCGACAAAACGATG
The DNA here is from genome assembly GCF_047948215.1 of Lycorma delicatula. NCBI lineage: Eukaryota > Metazoa > Arthropoda > Insecta > Hemiptera > Fulgoridae > Lycorma > Lycorma delicatula. The sequence goes on along the minus strand of NC_134456.1, from coordinate 44,344,733 downwards.
CTTTTATATGAGTTCAGATTGATCCGTTTATCAGGACCCCATTTGCAGGATGATATTAGTTTAAGGATGTTAATTATTCTTATACATTCAGCATTAGTGTATTTAATATAGCTCAACCAAGTCAGCTTTTCATCAAAAGTCATATCTAGGAGTTTAATCTCGTCTGTTCTCTCTACTTCAACTTCACCTAAGTATATTTTGATCACGTTCTTATACCCGGCTAGCTGTCTAGAAAAAATAATAAATCTTGACTTAGTTACTGAGAATTTGAGCTACTACTTCGTACCCATTTTGCCACTAACTTCAGAAAGTTCTGCAGTGTCTTCCTTGTAGTTTCAATTTTCTTGCCTCTTCAGGAGTTAGTGATGTCAGCGAACATAATTTTTTTTTTATCGGTGTAGTAATACCATCTGCTACCCCATTTATAGCCAACAAGAAGAGCATCACACTGAGGAAAGATTCCTGAGGGACTCCATTTTTCATTTTAAACACTTTTGAAAATACCTTATTACGCTAACACGAATAATATTTCCGTTTGCTCAAGAAATTAGTCACAAAGTTCAACATATTCCTGTTAACACCGTTCAGGAGTAAGACAAGAATTATCCTGTATTTCCAAACCATCTCATAGACCTTTTCATTGTCTAAGGTCACTGAAAAAGGTGCTCCTTAGAAGTGAATGCCTCACAAACATCCGTCTGTAACTAGACGAATAGATACTAGATGATAAATACTGGGTTATCTTTTGTCTGAACCCGTATTAGTATGGGAAGAAGATGTTAATTACTTTCAGATACCATTTTAGTCTGTTATTTATCATCTTCTCCATCACCTTGCAAAGGGTGCATGTTAAGAGACGGTAGCTGTCTGCCGAAGTAAAGTCACGTTTGAGCTTAGCCACAGAGATGACTACAGTCACCCTTCAGACATCCGGAAATACTCCTTCCTCCAAGATAATGTTGAACATATGTAACAGGCGCTGGAGACCTTCATTTGGAAGTTGCTGTATGAAAACATATAGTATTTCATCAGCCCCAGGGCTCGAAGACTAAATTTTTAGGTATATCCCGTAATTCGCTCAAGGTTAGAGAGGCGTTCAGCTCCCGGTAAACGTTAGTATCCCGCTGAAGCACGTACATAAAGCTGAATTCAGGCTATTCTTAATCCTCAGAAAGCTATCGTCATAATTTGAGTCTCTCGGGTTCAGTGAAAACCTCTCTCCCACCATATTCACTACTTCGTAAGGATCGTGTATTACGCGGCCATTCTCAACCAGATCGTGCACATGGTTGGTTTTAAAGTTTTCTTTGATTTTATTGATCCTGTTCTATACCTCACTCATGGGAGTGTGACCGTTAAGCGAAGCAAGGTAATTGCGCCATGCCTGGCGTTTATCTTTTTTTCTGTACTCCTAGCTCTCGAGAAACTTTTTTTTGTATTCCACAAAAGTGGTCTCATTCCGATGCAGTTTATAATTATTGAACGCATGATCTGATGCTTGCATTGCTAATTTGCATACGTTGTTCCAAGGAATTTGTTTTTTACAGATGAACCCAGACGTTTTGGACATACTGAGCTCAGTAACTCAAAAACGATTAGCCGTAGGATGTTGGCATTTTGGATTTAGGTTGTAACATCTAGTTGGGCATTTCCTTTTTTGATAGCATTCGACTTAACTAAAAGTGTCCAAAAGAAGCCCAAAATCCAAAACATTTGGATTTTGGAATTTTTCTTAACTACAGTAATAAGTCCTCATTGAGAGCTTTTTAACTATATATCATGTGGTACTTATTTTCATTGGTTCCAGATAATGATTTATTAATAATAAATTTAAATATTCAAAATTATTAAAAAAAAGCTTTTACAATAAATTATCCAATAATAACAATAAAAAAAGCACATTTACACTTTAAAAATGTAAATTTTTTAAAATGAAATGTACATAAAATTTTATTTCATTAAGTATGATATTTTTTCATATATTTTTTTATTGTTATTGAATTATTATTTATCGTATTTTTTTTACAATCAGAGGTTAATTATTAATAAATCAATATATTTAAATTAAAAAAAAAGTTAAAAAAATGAGATGAAGTTTGATTTGAACCGATGTGCCTTCCCCTATAAGATCAAATATTTCATTATTTAAATTTTATTTCGCTATAATTCTAGAACCAATGAAAATAAGTACCACTTATGATAAATCCTTAAAAAACCCTCACTGAGGATTTATCACTGCAGTTAAGAAAAGTCCATAAATTATTTGGATTTGAATTGGAACTGAATTTCTTTGGACACTTTTGGTTCAGTCGATTGCATTGAAAAGGGGAGGTGCACAATTAGATGTTACAACAGTCTCCTATATCCAAAATTTCAACATCCTACGGCTAACGTTTTGAGTTATGCGGGATACATACGTACCTACTGACATCACGCTGAAACTAGTCAAAATGGATATTTCCGTTGAAATCTGAAAACCGAAATTTTTCGCTATCACAATACTTTCTTTTTCTTCGTACAAGGTAGTAAAAATAAATTTTATAAATGCTAGATAAAAATATTAGAATTATATTTGTTATTAATAATTTGATCTAATTTTATAGTTTTTAAGGCAATTTTATATTTAGTTATCTTTATATTAGTAAATAAATAATAATATTACACAACGTATATTTGTAATTTTTGTTTTCAGTATTTTTCATCCATATTTTTTTACGGAACATTGTTTTTGAAAATCTGTTTTCAAATGATTTCACTTGACAACCTACTTAATTCGATTTAAAATATTTTGATTACCAAAAAAATACCCTTACTATCTGTTATTTGTATACATATATATATTTATTGTTTTTCAGGTCTTCTAATTCAGTGTCATTTTTGAGACCGATTCGAATTATTCGACCGATCTTTTTAAACTATATTTTATGAAGGTCGATACAGGTGTTCTTTAGTTAACAGGAGTCGAAAATATATATTTATATAAATAGTTAAATAAATATAATCCTCCTTTGTGAGCTTGATACGTATTTTTTCAAAATACGTATTATATAAGATGCTGTTACAAAATTGTACAAAAATGGAAACGGTTAAAAAAGCACATAGTACGTTAAGAACCTTAAAATATAGCTTAGAATACGAATAAAGCTGATCATATAGTAACTAAATTAGAACAAATAATACCTTAAAATTTGAATTGTAAGGTACAATAATAGATTCTACCCGGTAGCTTGTAAAGAGGCCTAAACATGGATATTTTTAGGAATAACTTCTACCGTATTAATGAAACACGCCTAGCTTAATCTGGTTTTTTTTTTTTTTTTTTTTTTTTTTTTTTAATAAACTGCTTTAGTCTAATAATAATAATGGTAGTAGTAGTAAATATTAAGCTGTTAATCGTACCTCTAATTTAAAAATTTTGCTTGATTCTTTTTTTAGATTTGAGTTTTACATTCAGTTATCTGTTTATATATATATTTTTTTCTTAATATTTTCACTTAATTATTTTTTTCGATGTACTGTATATAACCAGAGTTTCATAAATTTACCTCAGAATAATTATATAAAATCTTTCATAGGTGAATGATCATAGTTATCGAGCATGAAACTAATGGTATATTTATCATAAATAATGGTTTCTTTATGAGTTACATTAGAGATAATTTTTAACTTTACGTAGAATTTTACGTTATTAGAGGAATTTATCCCTAAATAAAATAATATATTTTTACTTTCCCCTCTATAGCTCTATTTCTGTTATAGTAGCATACTGACCCCCGCAGGAGACGACATCCGTCTTGTAACAATCCCGGACTCTACACCACCCCCTCCGTTTCTAGTCCTGACGGGCTTTACCAAAATTCGTCTTTTATACCCTCTAAACTTGATAACACAACACAGTCATAGTTTGGCCTTTGTCACAATGCCACTGATATAAATACAGACATTTCCATCAACGTATTTACACAACTTAATATCACTTTCGTATGGCTTACTCCAACCACAACTACCTAGCATAACTTACAACCCTCAAATATCAATGTAACCCATTCCCGGAAGCGCGATCCCCGTGTCTTCCTCTAACACCGAAGGTTTCACACAAAAACTGCTCCCATATCTAACTTCAATTAAACTTTCTTTTTTCCTGTTTAGCCTCCGGAAATTACCGTTCAGATAATACATTAGAGGATGATATATTTGAGTGTAAATGAAGTGTAGTCTTGTACAGTCTCAGTTCGACCATTCCTGAAATGTATGGTTAATGAAACCCAACTACCAAAGTACAACGGTATCCATGATCTAGTATTCAAATCCGTGTAAAAATAACTGACTTTACTAGGATTTGAACGCTGGAACTCTAGACTTCTACAAATCAGTTGATTTGGGAAGACGCGTTCACCACTAGACCAACCCGGTGGGTAACGTCAAATATACTATGCGCTCAGATCGTAACTTGCGCTACAGAATAAACACAGTTGCGAAACGTAACATTTTATGAAATTTTTTTCGCGTCATATTCTGTTTTTTGACACACCAGCGCGACATTAAAATTCGTCTTGCAGTATCGCCTGGTCTACGCTGAATAATATGATTTTTATTATTAACACAATGAATTACTTTGCGTTCAACAGAAAAAAAAACGTTAGAAACGATCATTTCGTTCGTAAATGCTGATACACCGAAGAAAACGTTTTAGTTTTTAAAAATAATGTTTATTAGGTACAGAAAGAATAATACGATTTTCAGTAAAATTTTCGTGTTTTGATTTTATTAAAAACCGATTTTTAAAAGCTTTTATGGGCTGTATTTACGTTAAATTTCTCAGAATTATATTTTCTACAAGTTTTGTTACTAAATGCTTCCATTTATTAGTCATTTAACAAAGCTATTGTACTACAAACCTAAAAAACTTGTTTACAGAATTTTGTGTTTTACTTCGAATATCTTAAAAACTACTAGATGTACTAGATGTACAGTAACTAAACTTTCATAAGAAATCATAAATCTACTCTTAATTTGGGTCCCAAAAATTACAGTAGGGTTTTTTTTTATTACAAGAGCTGAAATCCGAGCAAAATCTTTTGCTAGTTTGAAAACTAACTCGAAAATAAAGCGTTTCCAGACCTACGAGGACTGTAAATAAAGTAATGAGACTGATTCAGAAAAACTTTGTATTTACAATCTAGTTATATATGGACTCTACACCCTCAAAATAGTTTCTTTGGGAAGCAGGCAACGCTTCAAATGGTTTTCCCTCTCTTCATAGCGGTGTTGGAACTCAGAAACCGGAATATCCTCCAGAGTCGGTTACATTTTTTTAAATGTTTTTTACTGTCCAAAATGGTTCCCTTTTGAGGTGTTTTTATTAAAGTCGGGAGAAGAAGAAAGTCGCAGGGTCTCAAATCAGGTGAATAAGATGGTTGAGAAACTACAGGAATGTTTTTCTTTGCCAAAAACTCATTAATTGAGAGAGTGCAGTGTGACGTGGTGCATTGTCATAATGCAGCATCCAGTTTCCAGCTGTCTCTGATAGCCGGTCTTACGCGGGCAACTTTTCCGCAGTCTTTCAAGAATTTCTCGGTAAACATATTGATTTACAGTCTGTTCTGTAAGCAAAAACTCCTTATGGAAAATGCCATTACTATCGAAGAAACAAATTAACATGGTTTTGATTTGCTCATTTTTGCTTTTTCGGGACGTGGTGAGTTTGAAGTGTGCCACTCCTTGCTCTGGCGTTTTGTTTCTGGGTCGTACTCAAATATTCAAGAATCATCACCAGTAATAACATTTTTTTAGAAAATCAGGTTCAGTTTCAATTCGCCCTAGAAAATCGCGGCACACTTCCACTCTGTTGTTTTTCTGTTCAGCAGTGTGGTTTTTTTGGATCAATTTTGCCCGAAATGCAATCATTCTGACAGTTAATCGCCGGTCGTACCGTATCAAGTCTCTGATTCGCTCAACATTGCCGTTACTTTCTGATTTTAACGGTCTTCCAGAGCTTGAATCGTCCGCAACTGATTCCCGGCCATATGAAAATGCTTTAAACCATCTAAAAACTTGGGCTCGTGATAGAGCGTCATCTCCATACACCCTTTTCAATTTTGAAAAAGTTTTAGTAGCATTCTCACCGATTTTAATACAAAACTTGTTTGTACAACGTTGCTCATAATTAGTTTCACTCATTTTTGCAACGGACAACAAAAACCCGTTTCACGAAAAGTTAGTTTACGTCTCACGTGGCAACAAAAGACTAAAAATATTAATACCTAATATAGATCAGCTGTTCACATAACCATATGTTTACTAGTAACTTTACTTGTGTTGTCACTTTGGCTGCCAAAAAAAAAAAAAAATAGTCTCGTTACTTTATTTACAGATTTTGTATCTATATATCTATAATATAATTTATAAATAATAATCGGTACTTTTATATAAGCCCATCAACCGTAACCATAATGATCCCGTAACTTTGAAAATACTTCAAAGTTACCGGATCATTAACATCTTCCCAAATCAGCTGATTTGGAAGTCGAGAGTTCCAGCGTTCAAGTCCTGGTAAAGTCAGTTATTTTTACACGGATTTGAATACTAGATCGTGGATACCGGTGTTCTTTGGTGGTTGGGTTTCAATTAACCACACATCTCAGGAATTGTCGAACTGAATCTGTACAAAACTACAATTCATTTACACTCATACATATCATCCTCATTCATCCCCTGAAGTATTATCTGAAAGGCAATTACCGGAGGCTAAACAGGTGCCGCGACCTTCTAGGGCGAATTGAAACTGAACCTGATTTTCTAAAAAAATGTTATTACTGGTGATGAATCTTGGATATTTGAGTAAGTGTCAACAGCGAATAATCATCTATAAAAATCTTGGAAAATGGCATACGACAAGGTTCGCCGGTGAGCGGACCTTTAGCAAAAGCGTCTATGTTGATGATTTGGCAATTGTGTATGCCAGCAACAAGACTGCTATGGTGAAATACAAATTGCAACGATCGATCAACGCTCTAAATGAAGTTGCGAGGAATAATGGATTCTAATTTTCACCAGAAAAAACGTGCTGTGTACACTTCTGTAGGAAGAGAATTCCTCATAAAAGTCCTATGTTGACAATCGGCAATGATCCAATACAATATAAAGACAACGTGAGATTTTTAGGACTAGTATTGGATAAATCCGTTACATGGGGATTACACATACAGGACTTGAGTGTTAGATGCAAAAAAGCCCTAAACATTATCAAATGTTTTTAATTGGGGCTCAGATAAAGAGATATTGTTGAGACTGTATAAGGCATTGGTTCAATCGAAACTAGACTACGAATGTATTGTATATTCATCCGCTAGGAAGTCGCATTTAAGAAAGTTAGACGTAATTCATAATAGCGGAATTAGATATGCGACAGGCGCTTTCCGCACAAGTCCGGCGACAAGTCTAATGTCCGAAGCCGGAATAATGCCACTACATTATAGAAGAGAGATCCTTTTGTTAAGATATGCAGCAAACGTATGGGCTTTTCCTGCCCATATAAATAATAAACTTTTCATGAATCATCCAATGGCTGCAGTATATGAATGTCGTGCTACCTATTCCAGACCAGCCGGAATTAGGTACCACGAATTAAGAAGAAAATACGAAATTGCTATTCCAGATACAATAGCAATTTCCACAAGAGAAATACCGCCATGGCTTTTGCCAGCGGTAAATACAAGGTTGGATCTCTCTCAGGGAGAAATAAAAAAGAAGCCAGCATTGATCATCCAACAGTAAGTTTTGGCAACCGTCAGTAGTTACGAAGAACATATTAGAATTTATACTGACGGTTCTAAAACCGAACATGGTGTTGGATGCTCCATATATGTAAATGGAAAAGCCCATTGTTGGAAACTGCCAGATATGGCCAGTGGTGTTTATACGGCAGAACTTACTGCCATTCAGCAAGCTCTTCGCTTCACAGAACATTATTGCGAAGAGAGAGTGCTAATTTGTTCCGATTCCCTAAGTGCACTTGTTGCAATTCGGAACAAAAACATTAAGGATGTCCTAATTTCAAACATCCTGTCTATTTTATACGTTTTAAATCAACGAGGACAGCGATGCGTATTTGTATAGACTCCAGGGCATGCTGGTATTACAGGTAATGAGAGCGCAGACGAAGCTGCCAGAAAGGCAACAGTCTGTGATGATTTGGATGCATTTCCTGTAAGAGTGGCAGATGTTAAAAACTGTCTTAACTAACGTAGTTAAAAACAAGTGGAATACTGAATGGAGGAGTTTAAATACAAAATTAAACTCTGTTAAAACTTCTCCATATAAATGGAAAAGCGACTTTAAGTTGATTCGCCGAGAACAAGTAGCTGTGACCAGACTTAGAATCGGTCACACGCGATTAAAAAATGCATATTTGTTAACCGGCGAAGAGGGACCAATGTGCGGTATTTGTAATAAAACACTGACAGTCAAGCATCTAATAGAAGCGTGTACCATATATGAGTACCTCAGAAAGAGGTTCTGTCTTAGAAAAGATATTACTGCTGATCTGGATAATGGAAATGAAGAAAAGATAGTTGCATTTTTACATGCCAGTGGACTCCTTAAAAGTCTATAAAAATGAAAATAAAGCTGTAATAAAAGAATCTCTAAGCGGTAGTTTTATATATATATATATATATATATGAGAGCCTCGAAGCGTGGCATGTATAGTAACGGGAGGTAGCCGCCCTCTTGCCTAGGCCATCTGGCTCGTCTGCATTCAAGAGCAGTGAGTCGGGGTGTGTCCAATGATGGCATGGGGGACCCTCAAGGGTAAACTGAGGGCGCGAGGCTATGGGTAAGTGCAATTGGATTCCCGTAGCCTGTTTATAGAGGAGTCAACTGCCACGGCACCCTGGCGCGACTGATATACTGTTCAACGGCGGTTCTGGTCGCCCCGAGGGTGCTTAAACAAACTATAAACGAGACACGTAGAAGAAGGAAATGGTATTGATATCTTGTATTTTTAATTTCATGGTCTTTTGAGAACTTTATCTCAAATTTTAATATCGGGGCCCTTTACACCCCGTAAGAGTTGTGTTTGTCCTTATCTTTTGTGTCTTAATGTTTCGTGTAGTTTGTGTTTTTAAATAAAATTTAAGGGACCTTTACACCCTTACATATGACGATCCTGATGGTGATACTAATTTCTTTCTAAGAACTTGACGAGGGCAATGACCTTAGTAGTCGATGCCCGTAAAAATTCAAGAAAAAAAAATAATAATAATATAATTATAATAATAATATAAATTATTTTAAATTAAGATCAATTATTATTTATTAATTTATAATATATTATATCTAAATTTTAATCTCTACAAAAATATAGAACCCACAATAGACTAAGACCAATATGAATAACCAACATGAAATCCATTTCATATCTACCTTTCATCTCTGTTACACTTACAAAAAATCCTAAAAAATTGTAGATGACAATGTTTTTTTTGGAATAAATATATTATTTAAATGAATCGAAGTAATTTTTCAATATTATAAAGAAATACGGGCAATAAATTTTACATTAATTTATTGATTGGTTTTCTATTTCTTTAAATATATTTACAATTTACAAGTCTGATTTCTTGTTTCTCTAGGTATTAAAACCTTTCTTTTGAACAGTAAAAAGTGTTTTCTTAGAACAGTGCAGAAATGTTTTCTTAAGTGTTGCTAATTAACTGATTCAACCTTTTTCGACTAGTCTTGTTTCTGTGTAAATATTTTGTTTATAACTACAGTGTATTATTCACTTAAAATTAGTACTTAAAAACGGATCTCGGGGAGACTCCATACACTTGTAATATAAAATAACTGAAACGATATTTACGCATTTAAAAACAAGATATGGAAGAAAAATGGATGAAATTTTAGTGAAATTAGTTTGAAAACTTTCAGTCTTTCTAAGATTAATGATGTATCAACAAAATAAAAATCTTAAGAAATTAACCCTGATGTTTAAACGTTTGGTTCGACATTTAAGAGGTGATTTTTTAAAAATTAAGAATAATCAAATTTCTATAAATATTTTTCTCTTTATTAAATATATTGGGTTTATAAAAGTAAATTAAATGGAAAAATTTAGTACAAAAATTAAGAAGATATTAAAAATTTTATTAAAAACTAAATTATTTTCAATACAAATAATGTCACAATTTCGAATAAATGTCTTCAATTTCATTAATTACTTTCATTAAAAAATAATTCATTCAGATCTTAAATTTTCGGCACGGTGGCCCACCGCTGTCATTATGGTTTTATTTCTGTTTTTGTTTTTTTTTTTTACTTAAATAGCTTTCTTCTTACATTATTAGTGTTAACTGGTTTCTTTCAGTTTAATAACTTTTACCTTTGAGTTTTAGTCTTTAATTTTTTTACATTAGTTTTATATTGTTATTCCATTTCAATTTTACTCTTCACGTCACACACCAACAATAACGATATTGTTCATACATTTCTGTTGTGCTCTTCACTCCTTTATTTCTGAACTATTGGAAATTTTGAGAGGTGGGGGCCCTCCTCCCCACCTCACTTTATCACCACCCCAGAATAACCATGTTATTCATCCGTTTCTGTGTGACTTCACTTCTTGATTTATGAATTATTGGAAATTTTAGAGGTGGGGGCCCTCCTCCCCACCTCACTTTATCACCACCCCACAATAACCATGTTATTCATCCGTTTCTGTGTGACTTCGCTTCTTGATTTATGAATTATTGGAAATTTTTAGAGGTGGGGGCCCTCCTCCCCACCTCACTTTATCACCACCCCAGAATAACCATGTTATTCATCCGTTTCTGTGTGACTTCGCTTCTTGATTTATGAATTATTGGAAATTTTTAGAGGTGGGGGCCCTCCTCCACACCTCACTTTATCACCACCCCAGAATAACCATGTTATTCATCCGTTTCTGTGTGACTTCGCTTCTTGATTTATGAATTATTGGAAATTTTAGAGGTGGGGGCCCTCCTCCCCACCTCACTTTATCGCCACCCCAGAACAACCATGTTATTCATCCGTTTCTGTGTGACTTCGCTTCATGATTTATGAATTATTGGAAATTTTTAGAGGTGGGGGCCCTCCTCCCCACCTCACTTTATCGCCACACCAGAATAACCATGTTATTCATCCGTTTCTGTGTGACTTCGCTTCTTGATTTATGAATTATTGGAAATTTTTAGAGGTGGGGGCCCTCCTCCCCACCTCACTTTATCACCACCCCAGATTAACCATGTTATTCATCCGTTTCTGTGTGACTTCGCTTCTTGATTTATGAATTATTGGAAATTTTTAGAGGTGGGGGCCCTCCTCGCCGCCTCACTTTATCACCACCCCACAATAACCATGTTATTCATCCGTTTCTGTGTGACTTCGCTTCTTGATTTATGAATTATTGGAAATTTTTAGAGGTGGGGGCCCTCCTCGCCGCCTCACTTTATCACCACCCCACAATAACCATGTTATTCATCCGTTTCTGTGTGACTTCGCTTCTTGATTTATGAATTATTGGAAATATTTAGAGGTGGGGGCCCTCCTCCCCACCTCACTTTATCACCACACCAGAATAACCATGTTATTCATCCGTTTCTGTGTGACTTCGCTTCTTGATTTATGAATTATTGGAAATTTTTAGAGGTGGGGGCCCTCCTCGCCGCCTCACTTTATCACCACCCCACAATAACCATGTTATTCATCCGTTTCTGTGTGACTTCGCTTCTTGATTTATGAATTATTGGATATTTTTAGAGGTGGGGGCCCTCCTCGCCGCCTCACTTTATCACCACCCCACAATAACCATGTTATTCATCCGTTTCTGTGTGACTTCGCTTCTTGATTTATGAATTATTGGAAATTTTTAGAGGTGGGGGCCCTCCTCCCCACCTCACTTTATCACCACCCCAGAATAACCATGTTATTCATCCGTTTCTGTGTGACTTCGCTTCTTGATTTATGAATTATTGGAAATTTTTAGAGGTGGGGGCCCTCCTCGCCGCCTCACTTTATCACCACCCCAGAATAACCATGTTATTCATCCGTTTCTGTGTGACTTCGCTTCTTGATTTATGAATTATTGGAAATTTTTAGAGGTGGGGGCCCTCCTCCCCACCTCACTTTATCACCACCCCAGAATAACCATGTTATTCATCCGTTTCTGTGTGACTTCGCTTCTTGATTTATGAATTATTGGAAATTTTAGAGGTGGGGGCCCTCCTCCCCACCTCACTTTATCGCCACCCCAGAATAACCATGTTATTCATCCGTTTCTGTGTGACTTCGCTTCTTGATTTATGAATTATTGGAATTTTTAGAGGTGGGGGCCCCTCCTCCCCGCCTCACTTTATCGCCACCCCACAATAACCATGTTATTCATCCGTTTCTGTGTGACTTCGCTTCTTGATTTATGAATTATTGGAAATTTTAGAGGTGGGGGCCCCTCCTCGCCGCCTCACTTTATCACCACCCCACAATAACCATGTTATTCATCCGTTTCTGTGTGACTTCGCTTCTTGATTTATGAATTATTGGAAATTTTTAGAGGTGGGGGCCCTCCTCCCCACCTCACTTTATCACCACACCAGAATAACCATGTTATTCATCCGTTTCTGTGTGACTTCGCTTCTTGATTTATGAATTATTGGAAATTTTAGAGGTGGGGGCCCTCCTCCCCACCTCACTTTATCACCACCCCAGAATAACCATGTTATTCATCCGTTTCTGTGTGACTTCACTTCTTGATTTATGAATTATTGGAAATTTTTAGAGGTGGGGGCCCTCCTCCCCACCTCACTTTATCACCACCCCAGAATAACCATGTTATTCATCCGTTTCTGTGTGACTTCGCTTCTTGATTTATGAATTATTGGAAATTTTTAGAGGTGGGGGCCCTCCTCCCCACCTCACTTTATCGCCACCCCAGAATAACCATGTTATTCATCCGTTTCTGTGTGACTTCGCTTCTTGATTTATGAATTATTGGAAATTTTTAGAGGTGGGGGCCCTCCTCCCCACCTCACTTTATCGCCACCCCAGAATAACCATGTTATTCATCCGTTTCTGTGTGACTTCGCTTCTTGATTTATGAATTATTGGAAGTTTTAGAGGTGGGGGACCTCCTCCCCACCTCACTTTATCACCACCCCAGAATAACCATGTTATTCATCCGTTTCTGTGTGACTTCGCTTCTTGATTTATGAATTATTGGAAATTTTTAGAGGTGGGGGCCCTCCTCCCCACCTCACTTTATCACCACCTCAGAATAACCATGTTATTCATCCGTTTCTGTGTGACTTCGCTTCTTGATTTCTGAATTATTGAAAATTTTTAGAGGTGGGGGCCCTCCTCCCCACCTCACTTTATCACCACCTCAGAATAACCATGTTATTCATCCGTTTCTGTGTGACTTCGCTTTTTGATTTATGAATTATTGGAAATTTTTAGAGGTGGGGGCCCTCCTCCCCACCTCACTTTATCGCCACCCCAGAATAACCATGTTATTCATCCGTTTCTGTGTGACTTCGCTTCTTGATTTATGAATTATTGGAAATTTTAGAGGTGGGGGCCCTCCTCCCCACCTCACTTTATCACCACCCCAGAATAACCATGTTATTCATCCGTTTCTGTGTGACTTCGCTTCTTGGTTTATGAATTATTGGAAATTTTAGAGGTGGGGGCCCTCCTCCCCACCTCACTTTATCACCACCCCAGAATAACCATGTTATTCATCCGTTTCTGTGTGACTTCGCTTCTTGATTTATGAATTATTGAAAATTTTTAGAGGTGGGGGCCCTCCTCCCCACCTCACTTTATCGCCACCCCAGAATAACCATGTTATTCATCCGTTTCTGTGTGACTTCGCTTCTTGATTTATGAATTATTGAAAATTTTTAGAGGTGGGGGCCCTCCTCCCCACCTCACTTTATCGCCACCCCAGAATAACCATGTTATTCATCCGTTTCTGTGTGACTTCGCTTCTTGATTTATGAATTATTGGAAATTTTAGAGGTGGGGGCCCTCCTCCCCACCTCACTTTATCGCCACCCCAGAATAACCATGTTATTCATCCGTTTCTGTGTGACTTCACTTCTTGATTTATGAATTATTGGAAATTTTTAGAGGTGGGGGCAATCCTCCCCACCTCACTTTATCGCCACCCCAGAATAACCATGTTATTCATCCGTTTCTGTGTGACTTCGCTTCTTGATTTATGAATTATTGGAAATTTTTAGAGGTGGGGGCAATCCTCCCCACCTCACTTTATCGCCACCCCAGAATAACCATGTTATTCATCCGTTTCTGTGTGACTTCGCTTCTTGATTTATGAATTATTGGAAATTTTTATAGGTGGGGGCCCTCCTCCCCACCTCACTTTATCACCACCCCAGAATAACCATGTTATTCATCCGTTTCTGTGTGACTTCGCTTCTTGATTTATGAATTATTGGAAATTTTTATAGGTGGGGGCCCTCCTCCCCACCTCACTTTATCGCCACCCCAGAATAACCATGTTATTCATCCGTTTCTGTGTGACTTCGCTTCTTGATTTATGAATTATTGGAAATTTTAGAGGTGGGGGCCCTCCTCCCCACCTCACTTTATCGCCACCCCAGAATAACCATGTTATTCATCCGTTTCTGTGTGACTTCGCTTCTTGATTTATGAATTATTGAAAATTTTTAGAGGTGGGGGCCCTCCTCCCCACCTCACTTTATCGCCACCCCAGAATAACCATGTTATTCATCCGTTTCTGTGTGACTTCGCTTCTTGATTTATGAATTATTGGAAATTTTAGAGGTTGGGGCCCTCCTCCCCACCTCACTTTATCGCCACCCCAGAATAACCATGTTATTCATCCGTTTCTGTGTGACTTCGCTTCTTGATTTATGAATTATTGGAAATTTTTATAGGTGGGGGCCCTCCTCCCCACCTCACTTTATCACCACCCCAGAATAACCATGTTATTCATCCGTTTCTGTGTGACTTCGCTTCTTGATTTATGAATTATTGGAAATTTTTATAGGTGGGGGCCCTCCTCCCCACCTCACTTTATCACCACCCCAGAATAACCATGTTATTCATCCGTTTCTGTGTGACTTCGCTTCTTGATTTATGAATTATTGGAAATTTTAGAGGTGGGGGCCCTCCTCCCCACCTCACTTTATCGCCACCCCAGAATAACCATGTTATTCATCCGTTTCTGTGTGACTTCGCTTCTTGATTTATGAATTATTGGAAATTTTTAGAGGTGGGGGCCCTCCTCCCCACCTCACTTTATCGCCACCCCAGAATAACCATGTTATTCATCCGTTTCTGTGTGACTTCGCTTCTTGATTTATGAATTATTGGAAATTTTTAGAGGTGGGGGCCCTCCTCCCCACCTCACTTTATCGCCACCCCAGAATAACCATGTTATTCATCCGTTTCTGTGTGACTTCGCTTCTTGATTTATGAATTATTGGAAATTTTAGAGGTGGAGGCCCTCCTCCCCACCTCACTTTATCACCACCCCAGAATAACCATGTTATTCATCCGTTTCTGTCTGACTTCGCTTCTTGATTTATGAATTATTGGAAATTTTTAGAGGTGGGGGCCCTCCTCCCCACCTCACTTTATCGCCACCCCAGAATAACCATGTTATTCATCCGTTTCTGTGTGACTTCGCTTCTTGATTTATGAATTATTGGAAATTTTTAGAGGTGGGGGCCCTCCTCCCCACCTCACTTTATCGCCACCCCAGAATAACCATGTTATTCATCCGTTTCTGTGTGACTTCACTTCTTGATTTATGAATTATTGGAAATTTTTAGAGGTGGGGGCCCTCCTCCCCACCTCACTTTATCCCCACCCCAAAATAACCATGTTATTCATCCGATTCTGTGTGACTGTTCACTTCTTGATTTATGAATTATTGGAAATTTTTAGAGGTGGGGGCAATCCTCCCCACCTCACTTTATCGCCACCCCAGAATAACCATGTTATTCATCCGTTTCTGTGTGACTTCGCTTCTTGATTTATGAATTATTGGAAATTTTTATAGGTGGGGGCCCTCCTCCCCACCTCACTTTATCACCACCCCAGAATAACCATGTTATTCATCCGTTTCTGTGTGACTTCGCTTCTTGATTTATGAATTATTGGAAATTTTTATAGGTGGGGGCCCTCCTCCCCACCTCACTTTATCACCACCCCAGAATAACCATGTTATTCATCCGTTTCTGTGTGACTTCGCTTCTTGATTTATGAATTATTGGAAATTTTAGAGGTGGGGGCCCTCCTCCCCACCTCACTTTATCGCCACCCCAGAATAACCATGTTATTCATCCGTTTCTGTGTGACTTCGCTTCTTGATTTATGAATTATTGGAAATTTTTATAGGTGGGGGCCCTCCTCCCCACCTCACTTTATCACCACCCCAGAATAACCATGTTATTCATCCGTTTCTGTGTGACTTCGCTTCTTGATTTATGAATTATTGGAAATTTTTAGAGGTGGGGGCCCTCCTCCCCACCTCACTTTATCGCCACCCCAGAATAACCATGTTATTCATCCGTTTCTGTGTGACTTCGCTTCTTGATTTATGAATTATTGGAAATTTTTAGAGGTGGGGGCCCTCCTCCCCACCTCACTTTATCGCCACCCCAGAATAACCATGTTATTCATCCGTTTCTGTGTGACTTCGCTTCTTGATTTATGAATTATTGGAAGTTTTAGAGGTGGGGGACCTCCTCCCCACCTCACTTTATCACCACCCCAGAATAACCATGTTATTCATCCGTTTCTGTGTGACTTCGCTTCTTGATTTATGAATTATTGGAAATTTTTAGAGGTGGGGGCCCTCCTCCCCACCTCACTTTATCACCACCTTAGAATAACCATGTTATTCATCCGTTTCTGTGTGACTTCGCTTCTTGATTTCTGAATTATTGAAAATTTTTAGAGGTGGGGGCCCTCCTCCCCACCTCACTTTATCACCACCTCAGAATAACCATGTTATTCATCCGTTTCTGTGTGACTTCGCTTTTTGATTTATGAATTATTGGAAATTTTTAGAGGTGGGGGCCCTCCTCCCCACCTCACTTTATCGCCACCCCAGAATAACCATGTTATTCATCCGTTTCTGTGTGACTTCGCTTCTTGATTTATGAATTATTGGAAATTTTAGAGGTGGGGGCCCTCCTCCCCACCTCACTTTATCACCACCCCAGAATAACCATGTTATTCATCCGTTTCTGTGTGACTTCGCTTCTTGGTTTATGAATTATTGGAAATTTTAGAGGTGGGGGCCCTCCTCCCCACCTCACTTTATCACCACCCCAGAATAACCATGTTATTCATCCGTTTCTGTGTGACTTCGCTTCTTGATTTATGAATTATTGAAAATTTTTAGAGGTGGGGGCCCTCCTCCCCACCTCACTTTATCGCCACCCCAGAATAACCATGTTATTCATCCGTTTCTGTGTGACTTCGCTTCTTGATTTATGAATTATTGAAAATTTTTAGAGGTGGGGGCCCTCCTCCCCACCTCACTTTATCGCCACCCCAGAATAACCATGTTATTCATCCGTTTCTGTGTGACTTCGCTTCTTGATTTATGAATTATTGGAAATTTTAGAGGTGGGGGCCCTCCTCCCCACCTCACTTTATCGCCACCCCAGAATAACCATGTTATTCATCCGTTTCTGTGTGACTTCACTTCTTGATTTATGAATTATTGGAAATTTTTAGAGGTGGGGGCAATCCTCCCCACCTCACTTTATCGCCACCCCAGAATAACCATGTTATTCATCCGTTTCTGTGTGACTTCGCTTCTTGATTTATGAATTATTGGAAATTTTTAGAGGTGGGGGCAATCCTCCCCACCTCACTTTATCGCCACCCCAGAATAACCATGTTATTCATCCGTTTCTGTGTGACTTCGCTTCTTGATTTATGAATTATTGGAAATTTTTATAGGTGGGGGCCCTCCTCCCCACCTCACTTTATCACCACCCCAGAATAACCATGTTATTCATCCGTTTCTGTGTGACTTCGCTTCTTGATTTATGAATTATTGGAAATTTTTATAGGTGGGGGCCCTCCTCCCCACCTCACTTTATCGCCACCCCAGAATAACCATGTTATTCATCCGTTTCTGTGTGACTTCGCTTCTTGATTTATGAATTATTGGAAATTTTAGAGGTGGGGGCCCTCCTCCCCACCTCACTTTATCGCCACCCCAGAATAACCATGTTATTCATCCGTTTCTGTGTGACTTCGCTTCTTGATTTATGAATTATTGAAAATTTTTAGAGGTGGGGGCCCTCCTCCCCACCTCACTTTATCGCCACCCCAGAATAACCATGTTATTCATCCGTTTCTGTGTGACTTCGCTTCTTGATTTATGAATTATTGGAAATTTTAGAGGTTGGGGCCCTCCTCCCCACCTCACTTTATCGCCACCCCAGAATAACCATGTTATTCATCCGTTTCTGTGTGACTTCACTTCTTGATTTATGAATTATTGGAAATTTTTAGAGGTGGGGGCAATCCTCCCCACCTCACTTTATCGCCACCCCAGAATAACCATGTTATTCATCCGTTTCTGTGTGACTTCGCTTCTTGATTTATGAATTATTGGAAATTTTTAGAGGTGGGGGCAATCCTCCCCACCTCACTTTATCGCCACCCCAGAATAACCATGTTATTCATCCGTTTCTGTGTGACTTCGCTTCTTGATTTATGAATTATTGGAAATTTTTATAGGTGGGGGCCCTCCTCCCCACCTCACTTTATCACCACCCCAGAATAACCATGTTATTCATCCGTTTCTGTGTGACTTCGCTTCTTGATTTATGAATTATTGGAAATTTTTATAGGTGGGGGCCCTCCTCCCCACCTCACTTTATCACCACCCCAGAATAACCATGTTATTCATCCGTTTCTGTGTGACTTCGCTTCTTGATTTATGAATTATTGGAAATTTTAGAGGTGGGGGCCCTCCTCCCCACCTCACTTTATCGCCACCCCAGAATAACCATGTTATTCATCCGTTTCTGTGTGACTTCGCTTCTTGATTTATGAATTATTGGAAATTTTTAGAGGTGGGGGCCCTCCTCCCCACCTCACTTTATCGCCACCCCAGAATAACCATGTTATTCATCCGTTTCTGTGTGACTTCGCTTCTTGATTTATGAATTATTGGAAATTTTAGAGGTGGAGGCCCTCCTCCCCACCTCACTTTATCACCACCCCAGAATAACCATGTTATTCATCCGTTTCTGTCTGACTTCGCTTCTTGATTTATGAATTATTGGAAATTTTTAGAGGTGGGGGCCCTCCTCCCCACCTCACTTTATCTCCACCCCAGAATAACCATGTTATTCATCCGTTTCTGTGTGACTTCGCTTCTTGATTTATGAATTATTGGAAATTTTTAGAGGTGGGGGCCCTCCTCCCCACCTCACTTTATCGCCACCCCAGAATAACCATGTTATTCATCCGTTTCTGTGTGACTTCACTTCTTGATTTATGAATTATTGGAAATTTTTAGAGGTGGGGGCCCTCCTCCCCACCTCACTTTATCACCACCCCAAAATAACCATGTTATTCATCCGATTCTGTGTGACTGTTCACTTCTTGATTTATGAATTATTGGAAATTTTTTGAGGTGGGGGCCCTCCTCCCCACCTCACTTTATCGCCACCCCAGAATAATCATGTTATTCATCCGTTTCTGTTTTACTGTTCACTTCTTTATTCATGAATTTTTGTAATAATGAGCAACGAAAATTATCATGGAAAATATTACGCCGCATCAAATTTTATATGTTTTTTATTACACCATTTATAATTCTAAAAATCAATGTTCTGTTTGCCAAACTTTTAGTTCTTCGTAATTTTTATGGTGCACGTAATCGTCCATCAGAGCAACTTATTCGTCCGAATGTTGATAATTTTTGAAAAACATTAATTCTACTTCATGAAAAACCAACAAGACCTGTAAGTACAGACGAAAATATCGGTATTGTCAGTGATAGTTCAAGAAGATCGGAAGTATCTAAACCACATCCTGCTACCAAATTATTCCATTCATTTAAACAATTTTGCGACCGAATTATTTGACGTAATATTCTAGTGAATTGTCCTCCAAGATCATGTGACTTAACACCAGTAGATTATTTTCTTTGGAGATGTTTTGCTCTTTGTTTATGCTGATAAACCAACAACAATTCACGCTTTAGAAGGAAACATAACTCTTGTTATTAACAATATAGGTCCCGAATTACTTTTAGTTTGGTTCAAAATTGGAATTGTCGAATCTTACTAATCGTGGTTGACATATGCCGGAAATTATTTTCAAAAATTAAACGGAAAAATTATGTTTGAGATAAAAACAAAATTGTTTTCAAACTTACCTTTTCATGTGTTTCAAAATTCAAAACTTCAAAATTCTATCACTCTAAAACAAACACCCATTATAAATGTTGTAAATGTGTACCACCATCTTTTCCAGGTCTTCGTTATCACGTTTTTACCTTATTTGAAGTTTTTGTTTTCTTTACTTATTATAAAATTATTTTTTTAATTTATGTAACTTGTAATTATTTTTAGTTTTTACACATGCACTTTTATTAGATATTTGAATAGAATTAAATGCTTAAGTTACATGACGTTGCTGTGTTACGAATTAAGCACTGTTATAGAAGATTTTGTTCCATTGTTAATATTTTTATTAATAAAAAATAAAAATACTTTATTTAGTTCGTATGTAATAAAAAAATTTAATCTTATTTTTTATAGATGCAGTGAAAGTAGTATCAGAAAAGCTGCTGACTGTTGTAAGGGACAAATACTGCATGACTTGCCTGGCTATTCCGATCAAGTACACAATTCCTTGCTCAAATTTTTCATTGCAAAACTTTCTAGCTTCACTGAAAAACTTTACAATTCAATTATTCAAAGTCTAATTTTTATTTTCGTAAAAAATGTTTAAATATAAGTAAATAAATCATATACATATATATATATATATATATATATATATAAAAGTTTGAACTGACGGTGGTTTTGTAGTCTGGGGGATGTGAAACGGGAAGATATGTCGAAATTTTTCGGAAGTGGAATCATGGTACCCATTACGATACGTAGCTTTCTTATGAAATGTACCTAAATTTGATTTTTTTTTTAAAGAAAAATTCTGTATTTATTTATTAGCCTAAGGTACTACATCATAGACATGTAAAGGAAAATTGTCACAATTTAAAGAGAATTTTATTTTTGTGAGTACAAATACGTAAAATCTAGTGGAAAAATTTAATATTTTCCCTTGCCCATAATTGAAGTAAGCCGTCACCGTCTGTTTTTTTTTCAAAATATATCTCAAATTTTTTATTTAGATATATTTCTCTCTGTTTCTATTTGTTTGTATCAGTATAAAATATATACTTACATTATATCTTCGTACATAATCATATCGTCTATACGTACGTACGTATATATCTCGCATAACTCAAAAACGTTTAGCCGTAGGATGTTGAAATTTTGGATATAGGACTGTTGTAACATCTGGATGTGCACCTCCCGTTTTGATTGCTTTCGACTGGCCAAAAGTGTACATAAAAGCCCAAAATCCAAAAATATTTGAATTTTGGACTCTTTCTTAACTGCAGTAATAAGCCCTTTTGGAGAGCTTTTCAACAGTATATCATAAGTGGTACGTATTTTTATGCTTTATGAAAATAAGTACAAATAGTTAAATAAGAGTGAACTTAAGAGTTAAATAACTCTTGACTTCAGAGTTATAACGAAATAAAATTTTAATTAATGAAATATTTGGATCTTAGTAAGGGAAGGCACATCGGATCGAATCAGACTTCATTTCCTTTTTTTAACTTTTTGTTTTTGATTTAAATGTATTGATTTATTAACAGTTATTAACCTCTGATTGTAAAAAAAAAATTCACGATAAATAATAATTCAATAATATTAATAAAACAGAAAAATATGAAAAAATATCAGAAGTTATTAATGAAATAAAATTTAATTTACTTTTCATTTTAAAAAAAGTCTATACTTATATGTAATTTAATAGGCATACAAGGAATTATATGGTGCTACATCAGATTTTTATACCATAATATTGCAGTAGAAAGTAATGGTTACAAAAAAAGTAAAAATAATACCATTTTGTGTTCCGATATTTTTTATTTTTAATATCCATTCATTGATAGTTATCTGAGAGATATTTACGGGTGGAATTTTCTGTTCATAAATAAAAATAATCGGAATTAGTGAATTTGGTTTGGAGTAAGATTTGAGGAAGTGTTGCAGGCAACAAAGACTTTGTGGGAACCAAGACGTTAAAGTTTGAACCGTTAAAGAACCAAGACGTTTGAGTAAATTATTCACAATAGTTTTTGTGATAAAAATTCCCTTTGAGGTGACTCAAATATATAAAACAAATTATATTATTCCCTACGTAAATAATTAATTATACGGGAACGAAATCCATTATTTATAATCTATAAGTTCAGGGTAAAAGTGGTATTTATACTGTATAGGTTAAAAGTATAAATGTTGATTATCTGTTAATAAGGGTTTTTAAAGTTTTTTGTAGTTTTTTTCTCTTACATTTCTTCAGTGTTCCTATTCTTTCTATAGCACCTACATACAACTAATGATTATATTTACTGGTTTTAATTGTATATTTCTGTGTACAGTAAAGAAGTTTGATAGACCATTATTGTCTTGTAATTTGAATGTTCCCGTGTTATTTTCAGATATTTTATTTGACACAATTCAAAATTATTAGTTTATTTTAATAACTATTAATTTCGGATTCAATATAAGAAGAAAAAATCAAAAAGGCAAATGTTTTTGGCGTTTTAATACTGTTCTACTCTTAGAATTTCTGGATTGAATAATTATATTAATAATAACCTTGCTGAATTAAGTTGATAACATAGTCGAATTTACAGCTTAAAATTCTTCTCTCAACGACAACACCAGTCTAAACTGATGTTGTCTAACATCATGTTGTCTAACGTTGAAGAACGTTTATGTTTCTGCTACTAGTAGAGATACATTTCATTTGGATGCATGCATACGCCATTAGACATAAGTATGTTTGTTCACGCGCTCTCTTACGCACCCCACATCGACAAACATTTGTCTTTTAATTTTTAAAGCACAAAATATCAAATTTTTTACGTGAATAAGTTGTCACATGTAAAACCGTGTGCTAGAACACTAAATAGATGCATAAAATAAACCTCTGATTGTTCAATTGCCTTTATAATCACTTTAAAACGTGATTGTAATGGTAAAGCAGAATGTTTTTATTGCGTGACAACATACGTTTCACCTTATTCCATGATTCAATCAATATATTCATACTGTTTAATTACTCCTGACTGGAACGAGAACAAGCCTATTCATAGTTTATTTTTTTATTTTATAATCTCTGCATTCAGAATACGATTATCAAAAGGCGTATCTTAAAAATTTTTATTTTATTTTATTCAGATTTATTCTTTCATTCAATTTTTCACCACTTCTTTTATGTAAGACGTTCTGTAACGTACCAGGTAATTTTGTTTTAAGCAGTGTTACTTGGTTTTCCTGAGCCTTTGATTATTTACACATTATTCTTATATAGATTGTAAATAACACTTCTTTTTCTATATTTCAATCAATTTTCCGTAAAAGTTTTATAATTTATTCCATTCTGTTTTATTTAATAATGTATAAGGATCAACATAATCTCAACCAGGTAGCGTTTTCTTTTTTCTATCTTGATTTCGATGACAAATACATTAGTTAAAAATGCTTTCTTTGTATTTTTATTTTTTGTGAAAATGAACCAGCTTCATGGAATTACATTTATCATTTATCTGCTCCTACTTTTTTTAATTTTTTTATTTAATTCAGTGGACTCTTAACTAGTGTGGCTTACATAGGATTATATTAGCTATATTTTTTGAATTGTACTTAGTTTTTAACAAAATAATTGAGATACGAGAAATTACCCTAAGGTAGCGTACCGTAATATTATGTAAAACATTTCTCTGGAGATTGCTGGTCTTACTTTTTAATTAAAAAAAAAAATAATAATAATTGTCATTACACCAGACAGACTGTAAAAATATTTTTTTTTTACATTTTTATAAAAGTAGTTACTTAGATTATTATTAAGTTAACTTACTTTATTTTGGTAAGTTAATTCCATAGAAGTGTTCTTTAAATAAATTACTTCCTTAAAAATTTAATATTAGTTTCCGTAGAAGTAACTGAAAATAGTCTCTAATACCATAATTCCAAATATGAGAATAACAATATCTTTCTGGCAATTATGATTGAGTAATAGCGTCTGTCCCTTTCATCCGGAAGTTTCTGTGTTTGAATCCCGATAAGGTTCGGCATATTCACGAGCTACAAATTCATCTAAAATAAGCATAATTAATAAAACATATTATTAACATATCTTTAATAAACATAATTCAGTCACCGCTATCGTTATTTTTTTTTAAGGAAAATAGATTTTATTTTGAAGCTTGTTGATATTTAGCTCAATTTTCCACGTAACAAAGAACTGATATCGCTAGAGAGTAATAATTTGACGATTATAGCGAGCGTTTATTGAGGATCTATTTTTGAGGATTTATTGAAGAATTTTTATGTTTGTGCTGCGTGTAGAAGTACATTTGGATATACGCATACGCTATTAGACACAAGTTTGTTTGTTCACGCGCACTCTTACACATCCCATATGCACAAATATTTGTCTTATAATTTTTAAAGCACAATTATCATATTTTTTATGTGAAGTTATTAATTATATGTAAAACTGGGTGCTACTACCCTTAGTAGATGCATAAAATATAATTAATTTATAATTTAATTAATTTTTTAGAAGGTTATTAAAAATAACCTTTCTGTAGAAGAAGTTTCTATTTTTATCGCATCAATTTTGAACCGTAATTTTTAATAAGAATTAGTCTTGTCCGTCCTTATGTTAACAATGAAATTAAATTTGCATGAAAACCTAAATAAATTTACGAGATAAAAATTTAATTGTGTGATTTTGTAATAGCAGAGAAGCATATTTAAAGAGCCGATTTAAGGATTCCATTTCTTCCGACTTGAATCGGCTTAATTACGTTAAATTATCCCGGATCGTTGTGCAGGTCTTATTTCCATTAGCTCCACATTTTAGTGAATTTATATAAATAAGTTGAGTTTAGAACAATTATGAATATAAATCTTATTCATCATTTAAGAACCTGTTTATTGATAACTGTGAACTAGTTCAAATAGCTCATAATACAACTATAATAGCTTTATGTTAAATGTACATATTACGATCTCATTTGTGTTTAAATATCGGTGTTACTTAATGAACTGGTTATTTTTTAAATTAAAATTTGAATAATAAATATTAAATAAAATGTAAATGTGTAAATAAGTGTGCGTTGAATCCTCCAAAAATTCGTTTCACGTTAAGTTTTTTTACGTCTCGCGTGGCAACAATAGATAAAAAATATTAATTCCTAATATAAATCAGTTGTTGATATAGCCATATGTTTATAAGTAACTTTACAGTGTTGCCACTCTGGCTGCCAAAAAACTAGTCTCATTACTTTATTTACAGACCTCATATGTATATGAATTTTTTTCATTACTTTTACCAGTGAACATGTCCTGAAAGTTTCACCGCTTCTTCGTAGGGATAACCTGTATAACTGTTCGGTTGGGTATCGAATTACCAACTTCCCGTAAGGAAGGCTTAACTAACTGTTCTACTCTACACGAAATACACATATATATTATGTGTACGCGTAATATGTAGCTCTGGAGAATAAACAATAAATTAGTTTATAAGGCGTAAATTTCAACGGTTAAAACTACTTTTTACCGATATCGTTTTATCTATTGCGATATATCGCAAAAAATGGTAGCGTTCCTTGGCATAATATTGAGTATGACAACATACATACGATTAAAATTTATATAGAAAGTATAAAATTTAATACAAGATTCAAAGGATATAAATTAACTTTTTTATGCTAAATCAAGAACTTAACGTTCGTACTAAAACTAGATTAATGTAAATTAACAGGAAATTTCTTACGTTAATTCAGACTACGTAATCGTCTGACGAATGCAGTTTAAGTTAGCTACATCAACTTGATTTATCACCTTAAAAGAAAAAAGGTATAAACTATATCTAAACAGTTTTTATAAATATATTTTTAACTTTTATAAATGTTAACTTAAATATTTAATTTTATTTCTGGAGTAAGTTTATTTATAAGTAGAACTCATATGGAGAGTAGCAATAGTAAGGGTATAGCTTATGACTCGGTTATTAATACTAATCTGGTATGTTATACATATATATTTCACAGGAAGATACTTTAACGTGTAGGTTGATGTCATATGTCACGGCTAATTTAAAATAAAACTTTAATACTGCCACCTGTAATAGCTAAATTACGTAGCTGGACGATTCATAAATACATTTATGTAATTTCAAAATTTTTAACGATCGAAGAGAAAATATATATGTATTAAAAAAATATATATCAACACAGATATCATAAACATTTTAAATGCATCAACATAAATGTCATAATTGTAATACGAATGTAAATGAAATATTGAATTATTACGATATCTTTCAAAATTGAGGGACAAAAATAATTATTTACTTCCTTGTACGAAATAAAGGAAGTATTGTGATAGCGAAAAATTGCGGTTTTCAGATTTCAACGGAAGTATTCATTTTGAACATCCCTGAATCGATTTTGACTAGTTTCCGCGTGACGTCTGTACGTACGTGCGTATGTAATTCGCATAACTCAAAAACGATTAGCCGTATAATATTGAAATTTTGGATTTAGGACTGTTGTAACATCTAGTTCTGTACCTCCCCTTTTCATTACAACCAACTGAACCAAAAGTGTTCAAAAAAGCCAAAAACAAAAAAAAAAATTGGTGTTTGGACTTTTTCTTAACTGTAGTAATAAGCACTCATTGAGAGCTTTTCAACGATGTAACCCTTAAATAATTTTTCAACAGTTAAACATAAAAAAATGAAACTTATCAAATCGTCTCACCACAAAATTCTACTTTTCCATATTGAACCATACCATTCTAAGCATTCAGTGGGATGTTTGCTCAAAAATTTGAAATTGAAAAGACAGGGTTATGAGCTATCATTTTAAAGAGTACTGTAAGCCAAACATTTTTGCATTAAAAAATTTCAGCCTATGAAACCCTAACGAAAATGTATTTGCTATTTAATATTTAACCAGATAGTTTTGAAATTGGCCTATAGTTCACCCCAGGTAGTGATCGCAAATCAAAAAATAGATAATTTTGATTTAGAAACATTTTCTGAATTTAATTTTTTTAACATTCCACTATTGAGCAATTATTTAAGAGATATTGCAAACCACCTTTAAAACTAGCTAATTAAATGACTAATATTTTCGTTAGGGTTGTCTTAGTTTACTTTTTTTATATAAAAATATTTGCTTTTCAGTCTACTTTAAAAGGGTTTGTCACAAACATTTCCATTTAAAATTTTTGAGTTGCATCCCTGAGTGCTTCAGGCATAAAGGTCTCGTACTGAAAAATAAATGGTTTTAAGATAGGATCATTTACTAAATAATTTTATTTTTCTACTATCTAACCCTGGAAAATTTATTTAAGGGTTGCCATTGCTTTGTTAACATCTGGTGTGTGTATGAATGGATGTTTTAACACTAAATTTGTGACTATTCTACCGATGATTGATGAATTAACAATCGATTTAAATAAATTTTTTTACTCCTTCTACCAAGATCAATTTTATCAAATCAAATACAAAATTAAGCTTGATTCCTACGCGATGAAATTAAAAAGATATTGAAGTTTTTAATCTTCACAGAATTACATTTTTTTGGGAAAGCATCGGGTGATCAAAGATTCCGAGAATTCTCTGTTTTTAAAGGCAGATTTAACTTCAATTACAAATGTGATGCATAAGGAGTAAAAACATACTGTATCTTCTTCACAATAACACATACCTCTATTTTCATTCTTGTAATATAATTTTTAATGCATTGAAAACTAATTATACCATTTATTCTTCATTCAAACATTTCTACATTTCTTTAAACTAATAATAAGCAAAGTAAATATTGAAGAAAAATTAACATTAACCTCATTTAACTAACAGATTCTGTTTTTTATATAATATTTTTTTAGGAATAATTATAATGAAAGTGACATCAACTACTTAAAAACAATGACAACTATTTGTCGCTAAAACACAACCCTTTAAGTTACAAGTTAATTTTGTACCATTTTACTTTAAGTGTACCTTAGCTTCATGACCATAAAGGCTAACTTTGTTTGAGACAAAAAGTGAGTATAGTTTTTTTTTTGTGAGGAGAGTATTCTTTAAATAAGTACACCTTATATGAATTACATTTGGTGACATTTTCTGGCTGAATTGTAGGTTTGTGACAAACAATCAGGCCACATAAGATTTAGGATTTGTGGAACTTGCATATTCAGGAATTTTGAAATTTATTAAGCTCTGAAATTGAAATACTGATTTCAGTAACAATGAGGGAATGTTTATAATTCATATAAATAAAAATCATTGTTTGTTTCTATACGGGTGAGTGTATTTGTTTTAAATTTCCTGCTAAACCACAGGACTGATTTCATCCAAACTGGGACACTTAATGTAATTTATTAACTGAGCAAAAATACTATGGATGTTAGACATACCTACCACAACCGCTGCAGGAGGGTTGAGCGGTGAGAACCTTAAGCCATTATAAAAGGTTAAAATTCTAGAATATTTGGGGTTGTTCTACAATATTATGAATAATAGTATTCATATACTATTATACATATGCTATTTTACCCATACTGTTATTCATATACTATTATACATTTTGGAAATAACACTACTGTTACACACTTTCAAAATTGTTGAACTTCTTAAAAATTTCTAGAACATTTTGGAGGATTCTAGATCATTCTTGTATATTTTTGCATTTTGGAACAAAAAGAAATGACAAAAAATGTTGTTTACAGGCAAGAATTGCATTAGTCTAAGTTGTTGCAGCACTGCTGCATTATTATTATTCTTCAATTATGAAAAAAAAATACTTATTAGGTATTTTTGGATGCAGCATCCCTTTTAAACTAACAGAAGATATTGATCCAAAATAAAAATGAAAAACGATAAAATATTAACTCGTAGAGCAAATCTAGATTCTGTTACAAAAACAATAATATTTCTGTTGTAAAATGGCATGACAGAAGCAAAAAACTCTTACGATCGTTTCCAACAATCATAATATCATGAAACTACCACAGTTAAGCGAAACATTTGTAAAAAGAGAGATTTAATGTGCAGCCGATGTTTCCCTGCAACATTTTTATGTCTGGTTACAAGGAAATAATCGTCCGTGTGTGTGGATCAAAATGAAACATGTTGCTTGTATTCGCGTGTACTATCTTGAGTAGGAAATATCGGTTGGTCTGGACGTCCCGTAAGCAGCAGAGACTGTATCACCTGGAAACGGGAGAATGAGTTTGAACCGTTGCTCCCAGTGTGGACGCGAAACATTGGTGTTACCGTGTGTCTGGATACAAGTTGCTTTCTCTCCATCAAGTTTTGTCCAAATTGCGGGATACTTGTTTGCTGGCAATTATCGTCGATTCAGCACAGAGCTTTACAGCATTTCTAAACAAATCAATAAGATATATTCTGTTTCTTACTCGATGTAGCAATTATAAATAATTATATATTAGCCAATTGAAAGAAGACAACAATAAATGAAACTATAAATTAATTTTAATTTTCACTCGCTTTTAACAGGTAAACTTGTTAAAGAGCAAGCACTAAGCAGTGTAAATAAAAAACATGGGAAATCACTGAAAGGTTTAAGTCACAAAGAAAACAAATTTTTTTATAAAAAAGTCGTTCGCTAAAGAAATTCGGTTTTAAAATGTTGGTACACGCATTCCGATGAATAGACCGAACGACTTAACGTCGCTGTACGAAATATCAGTACAAGGAAAAATGTTAAGACATCAAATATTTTATGAAAAACAAGTTATATCACACTACGTTTTATTACTTTTGACTCTTTCCGTAAAATATAATACGTAAAAATGGAGCAATATAATATTTACTGTAATTTTTTAAACAAAGAACTACTGCGATCTTCGTAACAGAGTGATAGCGATTCTGCCTTTAATCTGGATATTACGAATTTGAGTTCCGGCCAGGCATGGCATTTTTCTCGTGCTACAAATTCATTATTCTTCATCAGTAACCGTTATGCAGCGTCAGTCTGTAGGCCAGGGATTTTCAAACTGGGAGGCGCAGACTAGTGCAAAGAGGGGCGCAAACAGAAATGTAATCGTCATAATATAACATTTCAAAATAAAATTTGTATTTTGAATTTAGCGCGTATATCGTTGGTGAGTATTTGCATTATTTAACAGTGACAGATAAACCAACCTTTAAAAATAAAATACGCCGTAGAAACATTACCTCACTTTTCTAGTGAAATGTAGTAAACCCGTAGTAACTATAAAAAAATGATAACCTGAAATTCAAACGTCCCTCTTATCTAAAATGTTAACATAAGCATTTCTATAGTGTGTGATTGTTTTTTAAAATTCTTTTTGTCGTAATTACTTACCTATAAATATTCGTAAGTTATTTTGAAGTTGTATTTTTTCTTCATATAAATTTAAAAGTAACTTTTTTTAGACAAATGGATAAATTTTTGATCGGTCACAAGAAAAAAATCTTCTAATTATAGAGTTAATAATGCTGACACAAGTAAATGTGGTGAAAATACAAGGTGCAAGGAGATATAACTCCCAAAACAAGAAAATATGATTCATCCTATTTATGATTAGGATTCACAAGTGTTATTATAGATGGCTTGGAAAAATTAATATCTTTATTTTGTACTAAAATTTTAGCTGCAAATAGTATGAGACCAGGCCAATTAAAAACGGCACCTTAAAACTATGTATTCTGATTTGGCAGTCCGTAAAATTTTTTCAAAGAAAACTAGGTGAGTTTAATACATAAAAACAAACGATCAAAAAAATTGTTTCTGTTCCATCAAATTAATTGCTAGCGTCGTATCATGTTTCTTACAAAATTGCAAAATAAAGGATGAGTAACATAAAACCGAACTGCTGCAGAATCGGTAGGTTATGTTGGAATGAAATTTTATGAGTGATACGATAAATTAAATAAGAAAAAAACATAAAAGAGTAATTTAAATGCTGCATTCATTTACCTTATTGTTACAAAAGATGTTCAAAATGACCACCCTGGGCGTCGATGCACTTTTGTGCTCGATTGATCATATTGAGAGTCGTCTGACGCAAAACGTTGTTGTCAATTGTGTTGATTTCTCGTTGAACGTTCATCCTTAGCTCATCAATATTGTGGAGATTAGATGCATAAATTCTCTCCTTTAAGTAACCCCAAAGAAAAAATATCGCAAGTAGACAAGTCTGGAAAACGTGGAGGCCACCGTCCTCTGCTGACAGCTCGTTCATTTGAAAGCTGCATGAATGCGATTCAGTGAAACGTTTGATGTGCGACACGTTGCTCCGCCTTGTTGGAAGAAGCTGTATTCTTTTTCATTATCAGTTAATTGCGCATAGAATTCTTCGAAAATTATGAGGTAAACTTGTGTATTGACAGTCCGATCAAAAAATATTGGTCCTACGATTACCGGAAACAGCACACCAATTTTCTCGTCGTGAAATGGACGCTCGAATATCTCGTGAAGATTCCTCGCCATCCAGTATCTGGCGTTCTGCGAATTAACATGGCCGGATAAATGAAACCTTGCCACGCCAGACATGAAATACGACATCGGGTCTATCTGTTTACCAAAAATGTTTTCGAAAAGCTAGTTGCAATAATCAAGTCGTTTCGGTTTGTCTGTCTCCTTCCGTTGTTGCACAGCTGTAACGCGGTACTGTTTCAATTTTAATTCATGAAGAATTTTACGACAAAATGTGTATTTAACACCAGATTGTTGGGATAATTTGCGTAGTGATTCTTTTGGACTGGCAGTAATTCACCCTTCAATGGCCTGTGGAGTTCTAACGGAAGGTTGCCTGTTTCGTTTTGCTTTTGAAACCGAAGCTGTTGTACGCCATTTTTTAACCAAATCTACTCTTCTCAGGGAAAGAGGCATTCGGAAAAATTTTTACGAATACTTGACGTGATTATTCAAACGATCCAGAATGAATATCGGCCTCAACTGTAACTATCCTCTCTTGGACTGAATAAGGTATTTTACACAAACACAACTGCACTTACAATACTGCACTGCAACAAAACGTATATTGCTCTGACACGTAACCACCTGACAAACGGCAGCAGCAATCAGTAGTAACATATACATCCACTAGTCGCGCTAGTTCTGTGAGAATCTTTCATAAATAGTATTAGGTAGGGGTTTCATTATGGGTTCGGTTTTATATTGCCCCCTTGTATTAAAAAAACCCACACAATAGGAGAAACTCTAGTTTTGCTAGCAACTATTGGTATATTTAAAATAATGTTCAGCGAATTATATGCAATGAAATTTTTAATACGTGTATAATTGACACTTTTTGTGATGAAAACGACATAAAGTGCAGCAACTGCATCGGATTCTGTATTGATGAAGCACAGTTAATGTCAGGACATAAGGGAAGTCATCAAGCGTTAATTAAAAAGAAAGCATCCGAAGTTATATGGACTTACTGCGTGCTTCACAGAGCAGGTCTTGTTCAAAAAATTTGAGCTAGAAACTCAACGAAATTTAAAAAATTACGTTAGTTATAAACGACATAAAAAATACCCCTTTAAAAATTAGGACGTTTGCAAAGCTGTATGAAGAACATTATTCTTCACTTCTGTAATATTGTGAAGTGCGTTGGCTAACTCGTGCAAAAATTATTCGAAGGGTGTTTGAACTCAAAGAAGAGATTGCAATTTTTACTTGCTTTTCTTTAATTCACAATTTTTTTTCATATTTGTCCACATTCTTCCTGACATTGCCGATTGATGATTTATTCCGATCGTCCAAGTTTAACTTCCAAATAAAGCTACGCTCCAAACATATACTTTGAAAAATATTTTCCTGACGTTTAAATTAATTTTTGATGTAAATAAATTATATTTCTGATTGAAGGCTCGTTTCAACTATGCTATTCGGCATTTTATATCGCCCCTGATTCGTCCATCTTTAGTAATTCTACTTCCCAAATAACAAAATTGTTCTACCTCCGTAATCTTTTCCCTTCCTAGTTTTACATTCAGTGGTCCATCTTTGTTATTTCTACTACATTTCATTTCTTTCGTTTTGTTCTTGTTTATTTTCATGCGGTAGTTCTTGCGTAGGACTTCATCCATGCTGTTCATTGTTTCTTGTAAATTTTTTTCACTCTCAGCTAGAATTTCTAGTAACATAACAGGCAATACAATTAAATTTAAGGGAACCAATATAAAGCTACAAACCACACAGTTCAAGACCAAAAGAATTAGGACAGATCCAAATGCAACAAGTGCATTTTCTTTATGTTTTGCGACATCAAAGGAATCTTTCACTAAGAAATTATTTATCTCTCCTGGTGAAATGATGAATTCTTGATATTTATTGCTGTTTTCTGAAGAACTTGAAAGAAAATGTGCGATAAAAAAGATCAAAACAATCCAAATTGATCGTTGCATTTATGTGCCTTTTCCCCCTCCCTCAATAGTATGCAGTTTTTTATAGAAAAAATCTGATGTGGACACCATATGACTTCCTTGTACGCCTAATAAATTGCATATACACATTTAAAAAAAATGAAAAGTACATAAAATTTTATTTCATTAAAAACTTCTGATATTTTGTCATATTTTTTTTTGTTATTATTGAATTATTTATCGTACATTTTATTTTTACAATCAGAGGTTAATAATTCTTAATAAATCAATATATATAAATAACAAAAAAAAGTTAAAAAAAAGGAGATGAGGTCTGATTCGAACCGACATTGGAGATGAGATCCGTACGTACAGACGTCACACCGAAATTTGTCAAAATGGATTCAGGAATGGTCAAAATAGATATTCTGTTGAAATTTGAAAACCTAAATTTTTCGCGATCACAATACTTCCTTTACTTTGTACAAGGAAGTAAAAATATTGTAGACGTCCTACGTCATCCTTACGCTCTCGAATTAGCCTTCTATAACTTTTCCTTGTTTTTGAAAATGAAATTGTAGGTGAAAAGCTGCCGTTTTGACATCGTAGAAAATGTTCAAACATAACAGCAGTACTGAACGGCCTTTAATATTTTTTTTTTTTTTTAATAATTTATTAAAAAAAAATCTATATATTATTATAAAATAAAGGAAAATAATTTCGCCGGTGCTTTTAGAACGTGAAAAAGATGATGGGATTACTGTATTTTCCTAAAAAGACTACTATTTTTGAGATGGAGCCTATTTTTAAATAAGTAAGCTTTTATATTATTTTTAGACTTAATCTGGGAACTTTCTGAAATAACCTTGTATATTTTAGAAAATTACCAAAACCGATTCATGAACTGAGTTCCTAGAGAAATTAGTGATCAACGACTTTATAAAAATAATTTTTAGTAAAATAATATTACGTAGTAGGATCGCTTAGATTCTAATGACTACAAACTCTCATAGTATTTCTTGATGATGTACTTCCCAGTTCTGCTAAATAAGCGTAATTTAATAATTTTATAAAAATAATGTTAGAACAATTTGATATAATATTTACCAGAAAAATTTAGCTGATAAAATTTGTCCCGTTTAAGTTTTTTATTGAAATATTTATAAAATTAAATCCGTTAGTTAATTTTAACTAATTA
This sequence comes from Lycorma delicatula, assembly GCF_047948215.1. NCBI lineage: Eukaryota > Metazoa > Arthropoda > Insecta > Hemiptera > Fulgoridae > Lycorma > Lycorma delicatula. Next base: position 44,309,797 of record NC_134456.1, on the reverse strand, counting down.
ATTTACGTTGTAATGTACATTTTTATACTAAAAATTATGTCACTCGGAAGTGTTGGACAACGTAAACAGGAGAATTCATTTGGCAGATGTATATTACATTTTGCTGCTCTGGGTGACATGTCTCAGACGGTTATTAACCAGGACAGGGCCACCTTTGTCTGCCCGCCCGCTTACAAGTTTTTGCGCCTCTCACTCGTCCAACTTCTACTACCACACTTTTGTTGTAATCAAAATAGCACTTTTCATCTAAATTTACTAATGCATTGTCCCTATTTATATTTTAGTATTTTAATGTTGTTTTACCCCTTTTTTAAACCGACCAACAGCTAACGTTGTGTACCGATTGCATATTGAATCCGGCGTAAAGATGACCTTGAGTAAAGATATTACTACAGTTTTAGTGCATACTTCATCGTAATTTATCATAAGACTCGCATAGCCGCATTCTTATCCATAGCTTATCCATTTCATGTAATATTTAATATATTGTAATTTAATAATCTTAAATGTTTATTTCCCTTCTTCAAATACTCCAAAAAGAATTATATATGTATTTTTTAATGAAAAACAGGAATTCAAAATAAATATTTTTATACTTTACATGCTTTACAGTTTGTTATATGTTAGCTTTACAGTTGTAGGTGATGTAAAATAAGATACTATTTCCAAATATGGGATACTATTCCATTCATAACAAGCATTCCATCTCAGGCTTAGATGTGAAGGTATTGACAGAAGTGGTTTTTCTGTTAATATCTCCAATAATAAGCTACATATATTGTTGTACATCCTGAATTCATTGAAATAAAGATTATATTCAACCCTTCTATGTCACCAATATTGTACATTACAGAAACTGACTGTAATTTTTTCTCTGAATCTTCAGAGAAAACAACAATGACTACCGCAGATTGTCTCTCACGTGCTCACACACACACTCTCTCTCTCTCTATGTATATATATATATATATATATATATATATATATATATATATATACGAGGTGCTACCGAAAAGTTCGGGGAATTTTGCCATAAAAATAAAATAGCTTACCATAACTTATAATTTCCACTGTCTCCTTCAAAGTAATCCCCTTGGGCATTGATACAGTGATCCCAGCGTTATTCCCATGATTTCATGCATCCCTGGAAGTCTGTAGGTGTAAGTGTTCGAAGCACGTTCTGCGTTTCTTCCTGAATCTCCTCAATTGTGTTAAAACAACGGCCTTTCAATTGAAATTTTATTTTCGGAAAGAGAAAAAAGTCGCACGGGGCAAGGTCAGGCGAATAGGGTGGGTGGGAATCACTACCGTCTTTTTGGAAGCCAAGAAATTCCGAACGGCTAGCGATGTGTGCGCGGGCGCGTTGTCATGGTGCAGAACCCAGCTGTTGTTTCCCCACAGATCTGAACGTTTGCGCCTAATGCTTTCACGTAACCGCTTCAAAACTTCACAATAGAACATCCCATTGACAGTTTGACCAAGAGGAACAAATTCCTTATGGATAATGCCTTTGATGTCGAAAAAAACAATCATCATGGACTTCAGTTGCTGCGAACTTGGCGTGCTTTTTTTGGCCGCGGTGAACTTGGCGACTTCCACTGCGACGACTGCTGCTTAGTTTCAGGGTCATACCCGTATACCCATGTCTCATCACCGGTTATGATGTTTGAGATGAAGTTAGGGTCATCTCTTGCTGAATTTTTCAATTCGCTACAGACAGTTACGCGATTTTGTTTCTGGTCGCTGTTCAACAGTCTCGGTACGAATTTTGCAGCAATGCGTCTCATGTACAAATTGTCCGACAAGATGCGTTGCACGGATCCATATGACATTTGTACGATTGCACAAACATCATGGATTGTTTGCAACAATAGATCTGCAACAATAGCCTCTCGCACTTTCGCGATGTTTTCCGGTGTTGCGCTTGTTGATGGTCTTCCTGAATGCACATCGTCATCGACTGTCGTTCGTCCATCTTTGAATCGTTTGTACCACAAAAAAGTTTTACTTTTACTCATAGCATTGTCACCAAATGCTTCCACACGCATGTGATGGGTTCCTGCCCAGTTTTTTAAGCATGAAGCAAAATTTTATGCAGGTTTTTTGCTCTTTAAAATCTGCCATTTAAAACTTCGCCGAAGCAGTAAAACACAACGTTACACAACCGCACGAAAATCAACAATGCAACCTTTCACCGTCACAACTGTTGGAACACTGATTCACAAAGAGTACTGTTAGCCACACCTAGCGGCAGCAGGTCGTACCAGCAATGTTCCGCGCGCGAAATTCAAATTTCCCGAACTTTTGGGTAGCACCTCGTATATGTATATATATTACACCCTTACAAATAATGTAAAATAAATTAATGTCTCCTTTTTTTCAAGAAAAAATGTGTTATGTACACTACATCACTTTCAGTGCGTTAACTTAGAATAAATATCTATTATAAGTTTTAATTACTTAGACATAATATTTTTATAACTATTTGCACTAGTTATGTATATGCCTAGAGTTTATATTTATATCTTACCCTTATGTTTAATGTTTTACTTTACAAACCAGCATAAATGGAGAGAAAGTTAATTACGGGATCTTTCCTTGTGTTTAGAAAAGAGTGATACTATTTTTTCCTATTAGCAATTATTTTTGCAAAGACTTGTTCTTTTCTGAAAGATTTTTATTCACCTCTTAATAATTATTGTAAGCCGTAATAAAATATTATATCAAATATACAAACTATATAAATAAAGATGTAAACGTTCGTTTGTTCAAAATCTTAAATCTCCGAAAGTTCTTCACCGATTGCTTTGAAATTTTGACAAAACGTTACATTCGAATACGCGCGTGTTTTTTATGTACCTACCATTTATAAACCTAAGATGTCACGCCTGTAACAGGAAAAACATGCTTTTTTTTAAAAATGCGCTATCTGTTGGACGTAAAAGCAACAAATACTATGCTAAATATTTTACGATTCCATTTCAGCGTTTCCGATATGTGTGTCCACTATAGACTATAAAACCCATTTAAGCGCGGGGGAAAAAGGGAAAAATTGGAAAAGGGAAAGAGGGAAAAATCGGAAAAGGAAAAATTGAAAAAGGTAAAAGGGAAGAAGGTAAAAATGGAAGAAGGGGAAAATGTAAAAAATAAAAAAGGGGAAAACGGGGAAAACGGGGAAAAGGAAAACGGACAAAGGAAATGGCGCTACAGCCTCATCCCTTTAATTTGAAAATGTAATGGCATCAGTGTCCCATGTACTTGTAATCTGACCAAGTTTGGTCAAAATCGGTCTGGTAGTTCTGGAAATAAAAGGTATTTAGAGGTCAATACTGGACACACACATTTACATTTGAACATTAACATCCAGAAAATTTCCTTCTGGTTTTTTGGGTTCCTAGGTGTCAAAATTTCAAGATCTGATGAAAACCCCACATGCCCAAATTGGACCGATTACAATATTTTCCCTTCTACAGCTATAGTTTTGCTGTAGTGGTATCTAGATGGAAAAGTAAAATATATATATATGTATATATATTTTTTTTTATAGATTTTGGTTCAGTGTATCATGTTGTTATAAAACATTAATTACAAATTAATATGTTTGCTGACTGTCATAGACAAGAAAATAACAAAAATAAAACTTTAATAATTGGATAAAAGAATATTGTAGCAAACCATAAATATAAGAATATATTTATGTAATATAATCAATCTTAATTGTTTTATTTCATGATAGACATGAATAAAAATGTTACTCATTGGAACAATATACAATAAATCAATAAAGTAAAAAATAATAATTTACTAATATTTTATTGCTTAGGTGGTTTTATTGATCTGAATGCTTACATATATTTTGAATTGCAAAATAATATAAAAAGAAAGTGTGTGTGTGTGTGTGTGTGTGTGTGTGTGTGTGTGTGTGTGTGTGTGTGTGTGTGTGTGTGTGTGTGTGTGTGTGTGTGTGTGTGTGTGTGTGTGTGTGTGTGTGTGTGTGTGTGTGTTTATGTGTGCTTATTGTTAGTGTGTCTTTTGGTAAAAATAGTAGAATAAATTTTTTGATCATAAAAGTTTTAGAAATTATGTTCCTTAAACTCCTATTTAACCTAAAATTTGTGCGTCTACACGTTATGTTATTGTATAAATGTGGAGAAACTGCTAATTCTGGGTCCCTCATTTCTAATAAGAAAAGAAGTGATTCTAATTCTTCCCATTAGTAGTTTACCCTAATTTTCACAGAAACATTGCAAGTACCTATCTTTTTCTCTGTTAAAAGTATAAGGTTAAAACATCCTTCTGATGAATAGGGTTTAATTCTGGTACTAAGATGAGAAACTTGTACTTTTTTCATTTGTGTAAAGTACCGTGGGTTCCTTTAATAAATTAAATTTACTTATTAAAATGTCTATTGCTATTAAAATTAGTCTTTTTATCGTTACATGGCAGAGATGTTATGGTACATGGTTTACAAATAAAGATGTCCCTTTCAATTTGTTTTTTATACTACTGGTTTCATCTTATAGTTATGATGCATGAAATTTATCTAGCCATTAGTACAAGTGGCATTAGTAAAAACTGCTTTCTGTAAAAGTAATGATGTTCCATTATATAGCCAGCTCCTGTGGTTAACAAACTAAAAAAGTCACTCATACAGCTGATTTTCACATTCATTTCAATAAGTTTGCCATGTTAATAGAGAAAAGTAAGAGTATATTTGACTAAGTGATGAAGATAACACGATACCAGTTTAACCTCACTTCCCTAGTAAGCCTGGCATGGATGTTTGCTATGCTTTGAGACTGGCTGTTTATTTTTTGGATGAATTACTGGTGGTGTCTTGTGTGTGGTATTATGTGATGTTCCATACTTTTTAGATGAATTTGTAGTTTTTAAACCATTATTAACAGTAAAAATTCTGAATTAAAACCTACAAGTAAATTCACTGCAAATTTACATCAGACTTTTGTGCAGGTATATATCTAGAATTTTATATGTATCCATCTATAACAGTCTACATGATAATTTAAAATTTAAATGTTTTTGAAGATTAACTTTACCAAATTATTTAATTGTATTTTTTTTTTTTTTTAAAGAACATATTAGAAACAAACATATTATATATGAAGAATCATATATATATATATATATATGATTAATATGTATGAGAATATATAAGAATATATTCTTATATATATATATATATATATATATATATATATATATATATATATATATATATATATATATATATATAAGAATATATATGAAGAACATATTCAGTCACCTTTATAACAATCTTCAGTGATTGGTGCTGTTATTTTTACATTCAGTGAAAATAACGCTGTGTGAAAACAATCAAATGGTTGCAAAGAAGACTGAAAAATATTAAAGATTTTTTTTTAATAATTTTAATTACTATATTATTTTCATTTTATTTATATCATTAGATTCATTATTAAAAGGTTTAAGTATTCAACTTTGATGTAAAAGCATATAAATTATATGAAAGTTTTCTTAACTTTCAAAATACATGTATGTATAAAAATAAGAGCTGTTTTATTGTGTGAATTGCTTTTTCTTTATTTCACCTGTGTAATGTGATCTTAAAATATTTCTATATTTCATAGTACATTTTAAATGTACATGCATATATATATATATATATATGTGTGTGTGTGTGTGTGTGTGTGTGTGTGTGTGTGTGTGTGTGTGTGTGTGTGTGTGTGTGTGTGTGTGTGTGTGTGTGTGTGTGTGTGTGTGTGTGTGTGTGTGTGTGTGTGTGTGTGTGTGTGTGTGTGAGCATGCGTGCACATGCATGTGAGAGTAGAGAAAGAAAGAATATGAGAGAGAAAGAGCAGCAATAAAATTATTTGAAATGAGATTTTATATTAAGACTAATTGTAGGTTGAGCTTTAAATATCATAGATCTGTAGAGAAGTACAGGTGTGTCACAATTTAGCTATTCTGATGGAAAGTACTAGCAGCATCTTGGCTCCCACTCGCATAAAAATAAACTTGAATAGATGCCCATAAGTTGACTGAAAGGTGTTACTCAAGCGTATAATCATTTGTCATAACCATTTGAATTTTATTACAAGAACTTGAAAGGATTCGCTTGAAATGTAAAATGTGTTTCAAAAATGACTACTCATATTTTAGATTATTTTATATATGAATGATAAATATTAATGACATAATAAACTCTTTTTATTTTGATATAAATGGGAACAATTTAGAAATACTTACACAAATAAGATTTATTCAATAGATTTAATTTTGTAAAGGAAATTTCATAATTTTCATAAAATATAAATTACTGAAAAATTTGTGTAATAGCCATAGCTACTGACTCACAGTAAACCAACACCATACCATAAAATATAAAGTTATTTCAAACAGGAAAACCAGTAATATTTGAGAACAACTAATCTTAAATATTTTTTAAATATTAAAAAAAAAAAGTTGTAATGAAATTACAGAAACCAAGTAGGTCATCACAGTAATAATGAAAGAACTAGTGTTTTATAGTATATAAATGTAGACAAAAATATTTAATATTTTAACTATTTAGATTTCAACCGTTTAAATTTCCATTTATCTACCTACACAATTAACTCAGTTTAGTTTATCATGTTACAAATACAATATTAAAGCATCTTTCCTTACTTATATATAGTTTATGTTGTTATTTTATTAATCAGAAAAATTTCAGTAAGAATTTTCTATAGAAAAAATATAATTTATAAACTTATTTATGGCACAAACTGAAATATATTTTCAACTTTTGATTGATGATGCTCTCTGATTTTTAAAAAATGATATTTTAAAATCATTTTGCTAATATTTTTATGATTGAAGTCAGCTTTAAAAAAATTAAAGTGTAATTCAGTTTGGACAAATATGATTTGATTGAAGAATTTTTCTCATATTTTTCTTGTCAAAAAAATTTTTATAGAGTGTAGTGTTTCATAATCTTTTTAGGATTAATGACCTTGTTTTACATATTAAGCACCTCAGAGTCAGAATTGGCTTTTTACACAATCATTGAACAGAATAGAGTCTCTAGGTAGAACTGCCCCCTATTAAGCTAAATAAATACCAAGGATGCAGTAACTAAAAAGAATTCTATATCCATTGAACTTTGATTCAATAGACATCTATCTAAAACTCACATAAAACCGTTTGGGAGTAAAGAATCCAGAATAAGGATAAGAAAAAAAGAAAGGGTTGGATACTGATAAAGGGATGATCTGCCTGTAGCAGGACTGCAGAATGGGACAAACCCTTCTTAAAAAATGTACCTAAGACTTCCTCAAGGTAGGCCTCCTCCTTGATAGTACCAAGTCTTTCAACATCTTAAGCATAATCATTCCTCAGGAGATCAAAATATCTTTGCCTATGATGAGAATAGCACATCAACAATTCTTAAGAAATATGAAGCAGTGGACTGCAGTTCATGTAGCACTCATAAAAGGCATGTAAAAAATATTATAAAGTTTTTTATAAAAATCTTGATGTCTTCTAAAAAAGTACACAATTATTCTTCAATTTTGATAAATTCCACATAATTAAGAATTTTTCTTTTCTTTAAGAATTTTTTTTTCTTTTAAGTGTCATATTTTAAACATCATGTATAAAATTAGTAACATGGAAATGGAATAATAATTGGGAAGAAATTGAAGTGGGTAAAGCAATTTGATTATTTTTAAATAAAAATTTACAATAAATATTTTTTTTTAATACATGTTTTATTTGAATGATAAAAAAAATGTGAAAACATGCCAAAAACCTAGACAACAAAATTTGTGCCAAACTATAATTGTTGGGTTATCATTTAAAACACTTTTAAAATATAACAAAGAAAAAGAATCTTTAAACGTTTTAATAAATTTAACACTAATGTTATAAGGAGGTTGTTACATTTAAATAAAGAAGCTAAGTCATTCATCAAGTTAAGATATAGGTTAGTATTAAAATACTGTGATTACTAAAATAAAACATTTTTATAGTATATCAATACAAAGTCATGATTCATATATAAATTATTTTTCTATTATTTTTTTAGTGTTGAAGGATTGTCCTCCTTCACTTTCATGTGACTATTCATGTTTTAATTCTACTGGTGTAGGATGATCAAAGGATTCTTTTCCTTTTTGTGTTTTTATTTATATTATTAATCTTGAACTTACTGCATTGTAAATTACATAAAATTTTTAAAGTTTTTGTAATAAAATTACTTTTCAAAATGAGAAGATAAATAATCAATAATAAAATAAAAAATTTAATAAAATATTTATAGTACAGTTTTTATTCATCATACAAAAGTACAGACATCAAATCATACAATTTTTTTCATTAACACAACACCATTCATAAATCTGATGGACTTAACCAGAGGTCATCTTTTAGACCGTCTAAACTTGAATAACGCAGTCATCAATTTGGCTTCTGTCAGGATGCCACCAATACAAATGCCTCAGCAGACATTTCCATCAGTGTATTTACACAACTTGCTATCGCCTTCATATGGCCTCTTCAAACCACAACCATCTACCATAACTTAAACCCTCAACTATCAAATTAACCGATTTGTGGAAGTGTGATTCCTGCGCCTTCCTCTAATACCAAAGGTTTCAACAAAAACTCTTCCTACTCTTCCCATATCTAACTTAAATTCGATTATGCACTCAGATCATTACTTGATTGAGTCTAAACAAAAAAAAATACTGTCCTCATTCCAACAAAACAAGTATTGATCGCGACAACGACAATTTTGTCCTATAATTTAATTTTTTCAAAGTCCTCTTGATTTATTTAAAAATTAAGAACCAGTATCACAAATTTAATAAGTCTCTAAGGAAAACTTACCCTGTCACTGTCTGCTCTGATCCGGTTTCAGGAGTGAGTTCATTGCCTACACCCTCCCACACCGCAGCTCCGTTTCAGAGTTCTCTACACATCCACTCTCTTCATAACAGTGAATATCCCAGCTAATCGGAGCTTGATGTCAAAACACCTGTCTTGGCAAGGTAAGCATCCAGGCGGGCACCTAGCCGCATGGGTTGCTATTCTATCTATATATCTATAACAGCATCAGACCCACTCAACCATCCTCCACAGGGGTAAGAATCTAAGGAAGCAGCAACTATGTTTCATTCCTTTCAGTTTTCCAATTAACTTGCAAATCAAAATCAGTATTGATCCTAGCAAGCTCTCTAGCTACTTTGGTACATTTAGCTTCGTACCTGGGGCAGACATATAAGACATAGTGCGCATTATCAATGGCTCTACACTCCAGACATAAGCCTGAATTAATCAAACCAAATCTAGCCAACCTATCTTGAAAAGCACCATGTCCAGAAAGAAACTGTGTAATATACTGATTGGCAGTATCCACCTAACTACGTGTATACTTCTCACATCAGGAAAATACCATGCATGCAGTGGCTATCAGATGATTAAGTCCATCTTACCGCCATAAATGGTAACCTTGGTCGTCGCCCAGAAGTAAGTTATCTCTGGTAAGTTACCGGAGATAAGTACCTTCTTAGCATCATAAAGTAATTGACATTCAGTCACAAGGATATCAATGGGTTTAATACCAGAAATAACAAGGACCACCTCTCATGTGTCCTAGGGACAAATCACAGATAACTCCTAGGGACCAATCATAAATAACAATAGGAGATGCAGGGCTCTCAACAAAATACTCCTATAACGTTTGTACCTCATTCAATGAGACCAGACCAATGAGTCCAAAGTCAGTAAAAAACATTTTAAGCCTCCAATTGGGATGAACTACTCTCTGAACACCGAATAAAGCAGAGCAAGCCTTTTTGGTAGCATATTGAACGTGCTCTTTGAATCAAAGATTCTCATCAAGGGTATCACCTAAATTCTTCTGCACAGAACATAACCTAATTCGATGACCTACCATTAATACACAAGTTCATCGTGTAACAGCTTGTCTGCTCTTGAACAACATCATTGTTGTTTTCTCTGGGCTAAATCCCATCTTATGTTGCAAACTCCATAGCTGGAGTATCTTGCAAGCCTGGGCTTGCAAGAAATTGAATTCAATCTCATTCCTCGAATCCCCTTTAATCAGCAAACGTCCTTCATCAGCATATATCTTCCATGTCCTGCCTGAGGAAAAACCATACTGATCATCCAACAACAACTCTCTAGAATTCAGTCTATCAGTAACATGAAGGTACAATACTTTCTGAAAAACACCTTTTCAATAACTGGCAGGAGCATTAAAGACCTATGAAAGAAGCTCACAGTGGGGTCCTTTTCACCACCTCTAAACAACAATTTTAGAACACCTTTTTTCCAGCAAACGGAAATAGCCAGCAAAGAGCGTTCTATTAAAATTTTAGTCAAACTACCAACACAAATTCTGACAGAATGGACAAGGAACTCTACCACGATTCCGGGGCTTTATTCCTACCAGAAGTGCAAATTGATGTACCTTTGCCTCGTAATTTCTAGAGATAAAACACTACAGTGAAAAGCAGCAACTTCTTCTTGGACTTGCAGATGATACAAGGTTTCATTAGTCACAGCATCATCTAGTAACAAATCATTCAATAGAATATTTAAAATCTCAGCTTTGTTAGAAACAATACCCTGCTGAGTCGAGAGAGCTGACAAAAGAATATTTTTCTTACGCTTATGCCCTAGGATTCTATACACAACACCCCAAGGATCGTTATTTCCTTGTTCTCTAACAAAAGAATGCCATAAGCCCCATTTTGATGTCCTGATCAAATGAAAATATTGAGACCTCTATCTTTGATAGTCATCTACGAAAACCGCTCGCCATTCAGGATTACTGTCCCACTGAGCAGCTCTCCTGAGACGGTTCATGAACTGTTTCAACAAAGACAACTGTCTAGTCCACCAAGAAGCAATTCTCTCTTCCTGAACTATGGGAAATTGAATTCTCAGTGACATCGAAGAAAGCCAGAGAAAATCTTTCTGTCAGGTCTTCCAGTTGAATATCATCCAGTCTTCAATCTAAGACATGGGAGTCTAGCAGAGAGAATATTAACAAATTTAGGCCAGTCCACCTTCCTGTACATGAAGCACCTGCTGATGAACAAGGACATTGCATCTACAAGCGTTTTGCAACTCCTTAACCAACTCAAAGATAATTAATTGAAGATCACTAGAACAATCATCAACAACAGACCAAGCACCAACCCTACCAAGAATATTCCTATCAACATAATATGAATATTTGTTCCAGCAAACAATCTCCTTCCTTCTACCATTCCAGCATCTGTTGGTAACTCACTGAAAACACTACTGTACATTGTAGTATATTGAATCCTTACAACACCCTTAATGGTTTTATGATTGACATAAATTACAAGTCATTTCAAAAAATAGCAGTTATCTTAAAGAATAATAATAACCCAAGCCAGACCTACTAAAGAAAGTGAGGAATGAAATAGTCTCCTGTTACTTTCTTAATATTCTTTCCTGCAAGTGACATCTTCAATTATCCATCAAAGGTACAACCTACGTAATAAAAATCAATGTTCTGGTGTTTCTTATAATTAAAGTGTTTTTCATGTATCATAGCCAAAAGGTTTTCTTTATTCCTAAAAAGTACTACTGCAATTTTAACTTATTTGTAGCTGTAAAAGCAGAAGTGTTGATAGTCCAATCTGCGAGGATAACTTAACTAAGAAATTACAGCAGAGAAGAATTTAAATTCTTTCACATCCTCAACAGTTAGACGATTATCTAATTGTGTATACTTCTAAAATCATAAGTTAATTTACAAAATGTGTAATTTTTTTTACTTAACCAGGAACTGCAGATTGGTAATTTCAACTAAAAATAGTCTTTCAAGTATTTAAATGCTTTACAAGTTGAATAAGATTCTACAATAAATACGCACACATTAGTTGTTAGAGATTGGCATAATTGGAACAAAAAAAGAAATGGAAATGGTGGAATAGACTGCAATGTCACTGATGTGCAACAAGATTGTTTCAAAAGTTACGTGAAACAAATCTTGAGTACAGTATTGCCAACAGATAAATAGAGTGATGTAAAATTTACCTATGAATAAGTGTCATGCTTTTATTCTAAATGTTGCATCATTTTAAAATGGTTTTCTAAATTTGCAACCATATTTTTTCCAAAAACTTGTTTTACTTAAATAAAAGTTCTTTTTCAGTAAAATTTATTAATAAGAAAGATGTGAGGTTTTATTACATCATTCCTTCCCGTAGCACCCTTGTTAGTCATTAAATCAAGAGAATGGTTCAAAATAAAGGAATATGAAAATAATAAATTTAATGAACAAAAACTTATTTTAATAAATAATAATTTATTTTTTTCACCTAATAAATAGAGTTGCATGATTGCTGTTTCTATAATTATTGATCTATAATTGATCTATATATACAAGATTGAAAGTCAATCACAGTTTTGATTGGATGGAGAGGATGTGTTAGTTTTTTTCTTTTTTTAAGTTTGAAAGATGCAGAGCAGCTGAATTAAATTATTAAAAGAGTTATCAGTCTACCAGCAGCTCAAAATGGGTTGTTCCAATAGCTTCTTTGCGATCATGTTTCATATTTACTGCCCATGCTTTGCACTCAACATTAATGATAACACCAACTGAAAAAATTAAAATATTATCAATAATTTTTTTTTTTAATTTAATAATAATTTAAATCAAAGAAAATAAAAATTATAGATGTTTTTAATATAAAAAGACCAATTAAAAAATTATTATCATAAGTAACAAGGCTGAAAGCTAAAATAATTTTATTCAAAATATTAAATATTTTATTTTTAAAACCATTCATAAAAGAAATTCTTAAACATCTTTCTCTGCTGCAAAGAAAATCATGAGTAATAATTAGGTGACCCTTCAATCTGTGGATTTCCTCAACAACTTCTGTTCCCCTAAGCTTGTATTGTACTAACTCCTCCTAAAGGTGAGACTATGTGATCCTGCTGAGGAAGTATAACACCTCATTCTTCCATTTAACCAGCTTGTAAGTCAGTGACTTTTAATTAATGTGATTTAGGTCTTGTTCACAGTTTATGCTCAGGTCTGTAATCCTTCAAATACTGCTCAATCCTTTTTATTATCCCTTTAAATTTAAAATAACAGATGTCTCAAGAATATCCTTCAAGGTGATAGGAATTTACATAAGAAAGTTACTCATCGTAAGGTCAGAGAGTTACCTACTCTAGTGACTGTTCTGGTTTTTTTTCTTTTTAACAGCACACGTATTAATTTTGTATTAGTCAGAAAATCTGAATGTAATGTATAAAATCTGTAATATTGATGGTGTGTGTCATAACATTGAAATTAATACCACTGAGAGAGAATACTTTCAAGCATGATGATGAAATTTTCTTTATATTTACAGAAAATGAATAATGGACGTGAAGAATAGATAGAGGCCAGTCGTCAAATTTTTAATGAAAGAGGTACGAACAGCTGGAAACATCCATGGTTAACTCACACATATTCAGTGAGCTAGCAAGAAAAATGTTCAAAGGTGGGTCAATAAGTTTAAGGCATGAGAAAATTCCCATAATGACAAATCATTTGGTGGAAGGCCAGTGAGTTGATGACTTGATTTGTGCAGATCAATGAATCCCATTATGCAAAGTTGCTGTGATCTTCAATTGAAGATTTAAAAATGTGCAGAGGATAATAGAGTTCCCAGGTTACAGAAAATTAAGTCTGCATCAAGTAGGTATCTTATCAGTTAATACCTGCTTTGAAAAACTAAAGGTGGAAATGTGTATGCAGAATTCCTTTTCATGTTTGAAATCGATGAAGAGCATTTTTTTTTAAATGTTGTGATGGAAAATGAAGCTTGGGTATATCAATAAAGTCTTTAAGTCTAGAAGGCAGTTGATGGAATGGCAACATAGTACTTCATCTAAATTAAAAAATTCATAAAAACATCAGAACCCTGTATCCAAGGTGAGAGTTTTTGTTTCTTTTTTCTGGAACCAGAGTAGCATCAGTTTGTTAGATCTTCTTGAACAAGGCTCAACAGTAAACGGTGAGTATTACATTGTATCTTTAAAAATAACTCAGAGAAGCCATCAGAAAGAAAAGACAGAGAAAAATCTTTATGCCATTAAACTGTATCATTATAATGGGCTTCCAGATCTCAACTACAAACCAATACTATGTACAAATGGGGTGGTCAGTGGTTTCCAATTCCTCCTACAGCCCTGATCTTGTACCATCAGACTTGCATATCTTTGACACAATGAAAATGCCTTTCAGTATTCAAGTTTGAGTGATACAGAAGGAGTAAAAGCTATATCATTAAAGCGTAGGTTAGAGGGTCCTTTACAGATTTTTCCAAAGTGCTTTTCAGAAATTGGTAAAAGATGGTGCAAATGTGCTGAGTGCAAAAGAGATTATTTTCAATAGTGACATTCAATTCATAAAGATTCAATGTATATATAAGTATAATTTCATCTTTCAAATTTTGTTAATAAATAAATTATTAGCCAATTATGAGTTTTCAGTGCAGCCTACATTTTCCTAAAAAATCACTTCAGATCTTCTGGGTTTTATAACGCTACATTTTTTGTGGATGATAAAATATTATTGAGATTCTCACTAATTTTCTTAGTCAAGTAATATTTCTTACAATATTGTATTTTATTGTATATCGTATATTATTTTAATGTGCAGTTTAATCTGTGCTGTCTTGTGTCATGGCCCAAAGCAAGTACTTACAGTATTTAACTTCTTTTCATGAAGATAAGTAATTATTCATGTATTTGTTGATAATGTATTTTTCAATTGGTTGTAGTATATAATAATACATGTCTATATAATCATTATTTATATATATAAATAAATAAAATATATATATATAAGTTTATATATAAGTTTAGATTGTTTATAGATAAGTTTAGTTTAGATTGTTCTTATTACAATAATCATAAAGTAGACTAATATTTTATAATAGTAAGCTATTATTTTATTGTATTTGAGAATGAATGCCTCTTATTATTCTCTTATTATATTGAAAAGATCTTGGAAATTGGAGTTGAGTAGGAGGAAGAATATGTTGAAGGAAATAATAAAGAGCTTTCCAATTGTTTAAATATGAGATCATTGTTGTTGTTTAGTGACAGGCAACTAGAACTAGTCAGTGGTCTTGACCCAGATGTTCAGACAATAAGCAGGACATATTAAGTGATGACAATAATTATGTTTATTAAGGTACAACAGTGTAACAGTTTTTTTTTCATTTCAACAATAAAATTAAAAAAAGGCTCCACCAATTTAGAATATTAGAATAAAAAAATACATCACTGTGTTTCACTTCCTGCGACTCTTGAAATTATGAAAATTGTTAAAACTTTTCTAGAAATTTATTCTTACAGTAATGTTATATGTTTATATTACATATAAAAATTACTTTATTTAATGTTGAACTTCAACATTATTTTCATGGATTTTTAGGTTTGTAAACAAAGGTAAATAGTGTTTTGTGTTAAAGTTAACTTCAGAATTTTAATTGTTTCTCTCTATTATAATAATAAATATCTTGCCTTTTTATTAAAAGTTTTGAAAAATTTGAATTGATTATAATTTTTTCTACTTAAAAATTGTACTTTTTTAATTTTTTTTTAAATATTGATTTAATTTAAATTACTAAAATATAAATACATTATGTGGTAATCAGTACATGTTTAAGATTTAGACAAATAAGTAACTTTCCTTTTATTTATTCTGAAAAAAAAAAACAGTTAGGTCATAAATATCTTAATATTAGGGTCATAATATCTAGTAAAAAAACTTACTTTTCGGCCTTTTAAAGTGTATTGCAACAAGTGGACTGAGATAACCTTCTGTGTTTAGATAAGGATAAAAGTAACCAGGAAATCCCTGTCGTGGAATATACTGTATTTCTCCAATATTTTCTCTGTCTAATGGTCCTTCACCTTCACATGATACCCAAATAGTCTTCAACTATTTAACAAAAGAAAATAACTATTAAATAATAAATGTGTAAAATTGTTTATTCATTAAGAATTTATATAAACTCATATCTCCATAAATTTATGCCACTCAAAACAACTGTTATGTGCTTAATGAAGTTAATATTGTCATATATACTGTATTTGTATATAAAAGTAACATATGTACCTAAATAGCTTTTATTTTTAGTAAAAATATACTTATGAAAGTTTTCTTGTTTATACTCAGTCTTATATTTTACTGTGATGTTACTTCAATTACATAGCAAATGATGATACTTGAACGTTGTCTAATGGACTTAAAAATTTCCTTCTTATACTATATTTTAACATTAAAACAATATAAAAAATAAAAGACCTTCTGGAGTAATCGTTTTAAAAGCTCAGAAAAATGGGTAGATAAGGGAATATTTAACTTTGGAACAATGCTTTTACATGATGCATCTTGTAGCTATAATTAATGAAAAACAAGTTATATGAAATAAGCTAATTTTTAATGATGAATCTTTTTTTTTGGATGGTATCTGAGATCTGAAAACAAATATTGCATCCCGATCAGATTCTTATGCACTTATGTCAACTGGACCTCCTGTTACCAGAATGATACTATTTATCATCTATGCACTTAATCCGTTTTCCCCAAGAAAAAAGATTAAGATTCATCTAAGTTACTTATAGAAGCTCTTTTGGGTCAGTAATTTTTTTGATTGATTCATATAACATTCCAGAAATTTCTAGATATCTAGTGCTGCTTCCTTGATTCAGGACACATAGGCAACTCATCCCTTGTTTGTCTATAGAGAGTTTCTGTAACTTGTTATATCTATGGATCCCCAGGCTAGGATGTATTGTTGATTAGAATTCATAATGAAGGCTGGGACATCATCAAGAAGAAATTATTAAAATATTACTTGTTTGGCTTGGCCTCAAATTACAATCTCCCATATGAGAGACTACCCTATAACTATCTCTGGATAATGCAACATAATTGTCAGTTATAGCTTATCAATATACTTTCATTATGCAGTTTTCTTCTAATTTAAAAATATAGTTGACAATCAGTCGGTTAAACTTTTTAATCTTACCAAACGTGGATTAACAGTCTTCTGAGTTGCTATTCGTCTTTTAAGATCATCGGGCATGTTTGAAGGTAGATGATTTGTATCATTGTAAAACTGTGGCATCCATCCAAATATCTAAAAAAATATATAAATCTTTATTAAAAACATAAATTAATTATATGGTAAAAAATATTATTATTGATTTTAAAAATATTAAGAACTTTGATCAATCATCATAGGGTAATAATAACTCAGTAATTAAAGCAAAGTAAATAAAAAATTAAATTAATTATTGACAGAAAATAGTGCCATGAGATTGCATCTGTTGAAGTTTTTCTAATAATATCGGCAGTAATTAAAAAAAGGATTATTTAAAAAGTACACGTATATAACATATTGTATTGTGTTAAATAATTTTCATTAATACCTTCTGAATAATTAGTTATTTTGTATATTTTGTAACTATTTTATTTATTTTTTATATTCAAATATTTAATTTACTAATATTTCAGGTATTGTATTTCAAATAAATAGTATGAACTTTTAAATAGTTCTATTTTTTATTTTATAATTAATTATGTATTTACAATAGATGTTCTGATCAAGGCTTTACTTGGTTTACTTTGGTTCATCCAAGTAAATGCTGAAGCAGTTCCTTTATTTCAGTATGATGTAGCACATCTATCATTTGTTATAATAAACAAATGTATGGTTTTGTAATAATAAAAATTAGAAATAAAATATATTGTTTACTAGTGTAGTAATAATTTATAATATTATTATATGTACGTAACATGGAAATTGAATTTTCGATGAATTGAAAACCAAAATAAAATTTGAACTTTATTCAAAATTTAATTTAATTACACTATACAATTTTCCAATCCATTAACTAATAAAGTGGCAATATAAATTGCCATTCCATTCAGATTAATGAATCATTGAATCATTTTTTTTTTAATTTGTATTATTATAACAGATAAAGGTTGTACTAGTCTCCCCTCAGCTCCTCAATTTTTACAGGAATTAATCAAAATTCTACATGTTAAAAAAACTTTGAAAATCTAGTGCTGAATAATAAAATATATAATTTTAATTCTGACATTTAAATACCATTATAAAAGAAAAATGCAACAAATCAATTTAAAATGAAAGTAAAATAGAATAATTTGAGTTTGGTAAAAGAAAAATGATACATAAAGTTTTTAACCATGAGCCCATGAATTGGTTTTGTGTCTATTGTATCAATGTACTGTAATTAGGTTGGCATGCATAGGAGAAATCAAACAAATTTCTAAAGTTTGAAATGTGATTTAAAAGTGATTTTAACACAAAACACATTTATTTTTCCTTTGTTTATAAGTTCATTATCTGGTCCTGTCAGGTTCCCTAGTCCTCTCAGTTCCCCATTCCCTTTTTGTCCCACTAGTCCGCTCAGATTCTCAGGCTCTCAATTTTTTAAGAGTACAGGAGTTAACTCCAGAGACCTGTGCTAATTGCAGTCACACTCATAAATCAAACCTGTACTTCATAAAATCATATTATGCTAAATACATTTCAATTTTTAGCGCTTTTCTTCACATGTACTTATTTATATTAAATTATGCACTGTACTTGATTATCTACATTGAGCAATTTTTCATCATTGGTTTAAATTACCACACAGAATTAGTATAGTTTGGGTGTAGATGAAATTAAAAAATATTTCAAATTTCATGAAGTCAATTCGATTATTATCTTGTTTTAATTTATTTTTTATTTCTATCATTCCTTTACATTTCCCCCCTCTCTTACATTCCCTTTTATACATTCCTTCCCCCTTTACATTCCTTCCTCTTCACATCCATTCAGGTTTCAGAATTTCCTCTTTGGTGACTTTTTCCTTTACAACTTCTTTCTTTACTTGCTAAGTATTGCTTTATATATCTCTATGCTGGTTGTTCTTGAGTATTATGCTATAAAAATTCAGTTTTGGTACTTGTTTCTTTTCAGTTTTTCTCAACATTTTATAAAATTTTTTCATAATTTGAAGTAATGTAGAATTTGCATTTTTTATAAGATAAATAACCTGTCTGATTATTTGCTTTAAAAAAATAAATGATTGAAGAACTCAGTCAACAAAACTTAAACTTTTTTTCAACAAAATTGTTTTTCAACAAAACTTTAACTTTAGATTTTTCTAAAAATCAATGAAATTGGTTCATATTTACTCCTGGAATGTCAACATGCTTCAAAATTGAAGAAACATGATTTTTGGAGCTAAGATTGAGTGTCTTGACCAGATTCTGCATCTTACTAAGAACATAGAAATAGGTTTAAAGACAGTAAAAATGGTAAAAAATACTTTTATACTGAGGTGCGTAAAGTTAGAATATCTTAATTCTAAATCAATGTAAGCTAAATGAAAATCCATTTTAATTAAAGAAAAATGTTCAATGAGTAACACATTCTGTCTAAATTGAATTAGTGCATTAAATTTCTTTATTCAATGGATATTCCTTTAATAACTCGTCTGATTTGGAAATATCAGAAATAAAGCCTTGCTTTACAAATCAATGTATATGTTTTCATATACATCATACAGTGTGTACATATATATAAGAACAAAGAAATTTTATTAACACATTATTGTTTTAAGATGATAAATGAGTTGTTGATCAAAGAATACCACTAAGATGCCAAGTTATATTACTTAAATCAATTCCATGACTATTGGTTTTATCATCTAATGTTGCTGCCAACAAAAGTATTACCTGGCTGACTTTCAGATTCTGTTTTTAGTTTTTCTGAGTATAATAAAAGAAAAGGTATCAGTACAAAAACAGGAATGCATTTTACATTATCGTCATGGTTCACTGCCAAATAAGTTTATTTCTATCTGTTTAAATATCTCTACCCTGAAGGTAATTGAATCTTATGAACATTTAGTAGTAACATAGATGATAATAATAATTAAATTATTTCAGGTAAAGAGGAATAAAAAGATTACTTATTACAGATAAGATGATTTAATTCAGAAAACAGGAAAAATTATAATAATGAAGGAGCAGCCATGGTAGTATTATAGAACTTTGCCTAATTTTAATTTTATGCACTTAAACTAGAAATTATTTAATATAAAGTTTGTTACAGAATTAACAGTGTAATGAAACAATAAACTGACGAGGTAAAATTAAAAAAAACTAGTTTTTGTAAAACAAAATACTAAGTTTTTGTTTTTTCCCCTACTAAGTTGAAGCAGTAAATATAATGGATTTTTTCAATGTAGAAAGGGGTACATTGAAAAAATCCATTATATGTATTGCTTCAACTTAATGTTTACTATACAACTATACAGCCAATCTGTAATGGAAAGAATAAAGGTGTCACTTATAGAATTAAATATATCATGTATTCTGATGAGATTAGTATGCTAATATACAACCACACACACATTTTGCATAGTGAAGAATTTAATAGGAAACCAATTACTTCATTCCTCCTCTTACTTAGTAACTCGGACATGGAATCTTGTTATTCTTACAGAAAATTAAGTCATTTTTGGGAGTGACTTGAACTCATGTCAGGTCACCTACAACACTGTCAAACACACCTTGTATCAGTGCCCTGAATGGGAGGAACGTAGGGTTCGTGTAGGGATTCCCGGCTTAACACCTGCATCCTTACTGACTCACATATTTGTTTCTACAGCTTCTTGGGATGTGTTCAGCCTCTTTTCCCAGACGGTGCTTTGGTGCTAAGGATGATGAGAAGCAGAGAAGGGGCTTCTAAAAAGGGGCATTGGACAGCCTCAGCTGCGAGGACTGGTACGCCTTGGTGCACCAGCTCCGATGATCAGTTGGGGATTCCATACATGACATGTACCGCTATGACAGTTCCCTGATGAAGATCTTCATCCACTAGGGGGGAGTTAAGACCAGAGTCCTGGTGGGGGATCCTCTTGGAGACCCTTCATTTGAGGCATAAGGCACAGACAAGACCGAGACCGAGCCTTCGGCGTAGGGATAAAGGTTGCAGCTTAGCTGGATCTGGAGTCTCCTCACTGAGAGTTAGAGGCTGGCACAATAAAAAAGACCCAACCAGCAGGCCAATTTGCCTTGTTGGATATACAGCTGGTGGGCGGGAAGGCCTGTTAGAGTTAAAGGACACTCCCCTGGGCTGAGTTATACTTAGCTGTGGGTCTGGCTCAGGGGAGGGGAAAAAAGCCACTTACAACAAATATTGTTATGGGACATAAATATATATAAGAAATATACAATAAATATGAATATATACAATAAATATGAATTTAATAATAATATCATATATACAATAAATATGAATTTATTGTTTAATATAAAAATTAAATGTAATTGTTCAGTTCTTAGTTAAGAGCACAAAAATATCAGCTGACTACACAATAAGCTATGCAAGACTATATACCAAGTGTCTGTAAAAGGGGAGGCCAGTCTCTAGGTAGTGATTCTACTTAACATACTGAAGAAAAAATGTCCAGTGAACATGGTTCAAAAATGCATATTTTTCTGTCTGTCATCATGTTGTTCTTTTCTAAGAAAAAATTATTTTTCAAGAACGGTTGGAGATAATGCAATAAAATTTTGTACTTTATTTTAAACTAACATTTTTTAATAGGAAAAAAATAACTATACTCTTCATTGACAAATTTCAAAATGACGGTCTTTTCAGTTTTTCAATCTTAAATATCTTAGGAATTGTTCAAATTTTATCAAATTGTTTTGTATTGTAAAAATTATGATGCATTTTTTTAGAAACAAAACAACACCTTAGTCGTAAAAACCCAACAACAAACAACAGAGTTACTGCAAAATGTAGGCCTTAACCAATATGGTGGCCATCTTGTTTGTTTTACTGTCATGACTCACTTGATAACTAAATCAAATTTTCTGATTAAAATTTCTAAAAATTCAACATTATGAATATTTAATAATAATTATTGAAAGAGCATGTGAAATTTTGTTTGTTTTCTGATGAGAATCACAACAAATGTTCAAAGTGACCTCCACTCATTCTATGACAACAATCCACACATTTAGTGACTGATGTACACAGTCAAAAATTCCTGGCTGCTCCCTGATTTTTTGAAAAGAGCAGACAATTCTCTCCTCTAACTGATGAACATCAACAACTGGTATTGAATAAAACAGAGACTTTACATGTCCCCATAAATAATAATCTAATGGGTTTAGATCTGGAGAACCTGCAAGCCAACGAATGGGACCGCCTCAACCAATCCACCTTCCTTGAAAACAATCACTAAATTTTTCTCTGATGCCGATTGTAAAGTGAGCAGGTGCACCGTCACGCATGAACCACATGTTCATTGTGCTTTGCAAAGGAATGTCCTCCTGAAGTTCAGGTAGGTCATTTGTTATGAATTCCAAATATGAATCACCTGTCATTCTATGTGGCAAAAAGAAAGGCCAATTAGCTTATCCATGTAGATTGCTTCCCAAATATTCAGAGAAAACCTGTGTTGATGACTTCCTGCTTGAAATACTACATGAGGATTTTCTTCACACCAAACATGTCGATTGTGGAAGTTGTTTATACCGTCCTTAGTGAAAGAGGCCTCATCTGTAAAAAGAATGTTAGATATCTGCTCGGGTTATGGGCACACTTGTTAATTAACCACCGACTGAATGCAATCTTTGATTGGTTATCACCTGGTAGAAGAGCTTGTACCATTGCAGATGGTATGGGTTCAATTATTGCAAGTGTAAAATATTCATTCTATACTGTATTCTAAAATATTTTTTCTTGGATAGCAATTCTTCTGCACGATAATTCTGGATCCTGTGCAAACTTGTTCAAATCCCTTTCTTCTACCTGTGGTGTTGAAACGATTTTAGGTTTACCATTAATAACTATGATGGCTAGAATTCTTTTAAATGTTTTTAAATGTAACCAATATGAGCACTGAAATAATAGAACCTTCTAGCATAGCACCATATTAACAAATGAAAATTTCTGATGAAAAAAATATTATGTAGTTTAATGCAGATAAGTATTATTTCTAGCACAGCAAATATATTCACCTAAATAAATTTTGCTGGTTAGCAGGTATTCTATATTATAAAAACATAAAAATATACTTATACTGAACTTATACTTAAATGAATTGAATTATTTATTCATTTGATTTTCTATATAAATCACATCAGAAATGTAAAAGCAGCACACCATAAGGTGTTCCTCATTTATTTTGTTAAAATCAATTTATCAATTCTATTCAGAGTTTTTTCTTTTTTACAATCTATCAGAATTCTTTTTATTTTATAAAAAATGTGTCCGTTCCAAAGAAGTAAAACGCTAAAAAAATACTGTAAATAATGCTGATTAAACAGTTTTTTAAAAAAATTCTACTGTTCTATTAATGAAATTTTTTAAGCTGTTTAAACTACTCAGATTTTTTTTAATGTGTTGACTATGTATAGTGTTACACTAAGTATACATTACACACAAATTTATTTTAATTTTCTATACACTGTTAGATAAAATATTACCTACAGATCTATATAGTATTATACAAATTTAGAATGAATGATTTGCTCCATTGAGCACACTTTTATGAATCTTAATACATATGCTTTTTTCATGGCACACTGCAATATACAGTCATCTACCATGCCACCACTGTCAGTATTCTTTTTAATTGAAACTGTAAAAGTAATATAATGCATATTAAATAATATAACTTGGTAAAATAAAGTAAACAAATAAATATATCATCTAATGTATCAGGAATGTCATACATATTATGACTGAGAGCTTTAAGGGGGTGGTAAGATTTTAATATGTAGCCCACCAACTTTGTTTTTTTATGAGATTCTTCAATTTATTTTAAAATCTCTTCATTTCATACTTTATCAACATATATAATTTTTAACATTCTTCAATAGCACTAAATTTTAAAAGCCTGATTTTTCCCCTCTTTTCTTTCTTTTATTTTTCATGTTTCACTTTTATAAACTGTTGCATAATCAAGATTAATAATTTTTGAGTTTAGATTTGTAAAGCATGATATTATTCAGCTTTTAATCTAGTTTAGGTTTAAAATACAGAACCATTTGTTTTAATCTACAAATATTAATTCACTCCATTACCTTCAATATTTAGCTCTTTCATTCAAATTTGTTGAATTAATTAAAAATAATGAAGATTTATGACAAAAAAGACTAGAAGTAACAAGTAAACCTATACTGGATTATTTATAAAAATTGTTAATATAAAATATCTGACCTTATTGAGTTTTATGAAGACACATGGACTTGACTGATGGTAGTTAAAATTGTTCTCAAAAGTACAAGGAAACCAGTTCTTCACATCTACATCGCATACTTGTCCTCTGCCAGGAGGGCGATCATAGTCACAATTGTAAATATTTTGCCCTCTTCCTGGCGTTAATCCAGGTCGTCTATAAACTGATATAAAACAAAATTTAACATATTATTATTCATTTTAGATAATTTTTTGTTGAATATTATTTAGCTTCTAGAAAATAAAAGATGTAAAACTTTGAATTGGGAAATAAAATAAAAGAGATCAAGATGAAAGCAAGAGAAATTAGTTAGATAGAAGAATGTAGAAGGAATATGGAAGTAGTTGGAGTTATCATAGAAGGATAAAAAAATGTGACAATTTATAATTCATTGCCCAACAAAAATAATGAATGAGGGAAATTTGAAAAAAAATTATTGCTAGATGAAAATTACATTACCAAGAATAATTTTGTTTTTCTTTTGTTTTAGGTTTCAGGAGGCTAAAAGGAGGAGTTAGGATTCAGAGGATGAAATGAAATGACAATTTTAAAAAATGTCGTGACTGACTGGGATAGGACATCTGAATGAAAGTTACTAATAGTAACTAGGAAGTATTATTGTGAATGGTTATGAAATAATATTAAAAAAAAATTCCTTGTTAAAAAAAACGTAATTATGTTATCTATTTATATTCTATTTCTCATGTATAAGGCACTTTTTGGAAAAATAATAATTAAATTAATTCTGTAAAGTTATAAAGTGTTCAAAACTATGATTTTTAATTACAAATCAAAATTAATTTATTTTTAAAATTGGTTTTCAACTTATACTGTAGTGCTTTTAGTTCCTTTTTCTCAGTGACTGTCATTTTTGCACTCTGTTACCAACTGTTTTATTGTTAGTGTGTTTTTCCCAGAAGAAAATATGTATTCAGGAAAAGTTTATTAAACTAGAACTGATTCCATTCATTAAAATATGACTGTATTCATAAGATTTAAGTGAGTTCATATGTTCAGTCATTTTTTTTGTGTATACGAGAAATATATTTTTTTGTTAATCCTAATGATCTGTGACATGATTTTATAAAGTGGTTGACAAACATTGACCCTGTACTGTTATAAAGAATTTTTATGAGATTAATGTAACTTTTTTTTTAAATGCTTCCTGTTTGTCCAGTATAGAAAGAACATTGTGTGTTCTAGGGCATTATGTTTGCTTGTAGATTGAATTTTTGAGTAGTAAATCTGTTTATGAGTAATAATTTTGAGGATAAAATTATGTTTAGCTTCTTTAAATGATGAATTACTTTCTTTGCGTCTTTATATATGATATGATTTACTTTTTATTTTGATTATTATTTTTTTTTTTATGAAGGAGTAACACTAACTCACTCCTATAGAAGAGAAATAAAAACAAGAAAATTTAATTAAAAAAAAATACATCACACTAAAGACATTAAAAGTAGCTAAAAAATGTATAAATGAAGCATTCATAACAAAAATAAAACCATAATGTAAAGAATATGTAAAGTAATCATTTCTGTACATTGTTCTTTATGGCACAATTGGGATACTTTAGACAAAGGTATAATTAAAATATAGAAGCACTCTGCACAATTGCACAATACAGTCAACATTTACTGGCCATCTCTCAGTAGAAAATGACAAATTCACAGTCATTAACTCAACCATCTTAATATTCTATAAATACTGAAAAAAGGATTACATTTTAATACTTTTGAATATAAGGAAAATTGATAAAATACATTGATATATTAAATGAAAAGACATAATTCAAATCATAGACACATTTCAATTAAATTCTAAATATTTTCTAATGGAAAGAATCAATTTAAAGTCAAATGATAACTCAGAAATGTTTTCCTGGTTCAAAAAAAAAAAACTGGCAAGCTATAACAACAGCTGATACCAAAGCTAAATGCAGCACAAACTGCTGTAAAGGTTGCAAAAGTGACTGAAGTATTATGACATAAATTTATAAAAACACTGTATTAAAATAAATTTCATTTAATTTTCATTAAAAATTAATGAAATTTATTTTAATTTAAATTGCAGTTCATGTGTTTTAATTAATAGGTATTAAATGTAAAAAAAAATAGTAATTTAAATATTAATATATTTATTTTATTTGACATCATGGACAAAAACATTCCAAATTTTAAAGTATTATTGAACTTTAAGTGATTTTTTAAGAACTCTTACAGATAACAAAACTGGACAAAAAATAACAGATTTGTAAACAAAGAGAAATTAAACATAGAAAGTGATTAAATACTGATTAATACAGTAGTTAGTAATTGTTATTATCTACATATATTTTGTTCGAGTACTCAACTCTGTCTATGACTTCGATTACTGATATTTAAAAAAAAAATTTAAGTAATTCAATAATTATTTGTAATTGCACTAAATAATAACAGAAAGACAATCACATTTGGTATGCATGCAATTGTTCTGCTGTCCAATCTATAACAAGTTTCTTTAGTAATAAAATGCTGAAAACAAGAGAGTGAATTCTTTTGTAATGCATCATTGTAATTTCTGTGTTTTAAACTATTTAATAAACGTATTAAAAATAAAGAATAACTTACCATCAAGAAATTTCTGAAGTTCATCTACCCAGTACTTGAAACTGTTAGGATCCTTTCCCTTATACCATATAAGTGTACTTTTGTGATCTGAATCATTTGGCCATGGGCGGAATCCAAGTCCTGTTCAATACATGCATTCATTCAAAAAAATTCTGTAGAAAATCAATTACAAAACTATTATTTTAATTATGTATAAAATTCATTAAGTATATTATTTACCAATAATGTAATACCTTGACTAGAAATTTTAATTTATTGAAAATAAAAACTTTAGAAAATACTGTATTATACTGACAATATAATAACTTATAATACTAATTTAAATAAATATATATATGTTAATGCAATTAAATTACTAATATTTTTCATACTTCTGTATATTAAAAAAAAATGAGATAATATACAAAAACACATACATAATAATTTTATTGCATATAATATGAATGAAATTATATTAGTTTAGGTACAAGATCAGAAGCTGATTTGAAATTCATCAGTCTTGCTAGCAGGTGGTGCTCAAAGTGGTTGGAAATTCTAAATAAAAGCTTAAATTTATGATTAACAGAGATTTTTTATTAGCTCCTGTAAACTGTAACTAAAAAAGTATGCTTAGTAAAAATCTATTTAGTACTTTATAACGTATATATTGCAAAGAGTTTTTCATGATATAAGAATAAAATTAAAAAAATATTCATATCATATTTATATAACTATATATATAGTTTATTTCAAAATAGATGTTGAAAGTGATTTCATATGGTTTGTGTGCAAGTTGTTACCCTCTACATATACAGAGTGTACCATGAAGTTCTCCCAGGACTTTCATAATCTACTTAAAATAATCGAAAAAGTTCATATAAATATATATCCAAAAATGCTTTGTTTGCAATTTATGACTAGTGAAAGATTTTGCTTGGATTTCAGCTATTTCAGTTATTTTTTTATGGTTATGCCACAGAAGCTTGAAACTTCTGCATGGGAAATAGAAATGCAATTTTTCTAGTGTATGAAAATTGTCATGTCTGACTGGAATTCAAAGCTGGGACCTCTGGATAAAAGGTCACGGCGCTACCACTCCACCATGGAGATCAGCAAACAAATTATTTCACTGGACCATCTTTCATATTCATCAAGTTTGGGACATGTGACTTTTCTTTTCCCTGAAGTGAAATCTGTACTTAAAGGAACAAATTTTGTATCATTAGTTTATGGAGTAAAAAAGAAAACAGCAGATTTGTTATTTATTGATTTTCTTGTTTTTATTGGTTCTTTATTTAAAAATATGATAATCTTTTCATCAATCATGAAGAAAGACACAGCAAATTATTCTGAACATTTACATTTTTTTTCAACTGAAAATTGTATATTCATTTATTCCATAAAAAAATAAGACTAATAAGTCAACATGCAGTTAAGAAATCTGTATATTATTACTGCACTGTTAATTTAACAATAACGATTATATACATATAATCACATACCTCAGAACATGGCTCTCTTAAAAAAAAAAACCAGTGAGGTGCAGTTAATTCCATTATAATTACTTTATGATGTTTTTACTGTCTAAGGCAGTGTATTATTTGTTTAAATATAATTTCTTTCAATATGATTTGATTTTAAAATAAAATTCAATATGCTGTAACTTATAACATTTTTTTATCAAAAGAACTGTATCATAATCCAGTGGAGTTAGCACTAACTCATAGAACTGAAGCATATTATGTTTAGTTTTCATTCAAGCTTCTGTAACACGTCATACATACGTACACAACATGTTCAAAACTCTCATATTAAATTTTTAGTTCTAGTAAATGTAGTTCTTGTAAATGTTTTACTCATATTATCAAAACAAAATATTTGGCATTTTATACATTTACATATTTTTTATTTACAATTGATGTCATCTGCTACCATTGCTTTCAATTGGTATATAAAAGGATCTTTACAGGGATTGAAGGAAAAATGTAAGAATGGAATCATTTTTCAAGGAGAAAAAGTAAAGATATTAAGATTCACTAATGATATTGTTATTTTGACAGAAACCAAAGAAATATTAAACGAATAAATGTATTGCTAGGAGAGAACTTCTTCCTGAAAATAAGTAATAATGAAACAAAGGTAATGAAATGTAACAGAAAGATAATAAGGAATTAAATATTAAGATAGGGGAACGCAATATTCCAGAAGTGAAAGAATTTTATTATTTTATTAGGTCAGTGGTTCCCAACCTGTGCTCCTAGGAGCTGAAAGAACTCCATGACCACTTCAGGAAAATAAAACATACAAAAATTGAATAAAATTAAAGAATGAGAAACAAAAAGTAGAGTCAAAATAAGAAATCTGAAGTCTTTTGTAATGCAACAGTTTGATTTATTGAACTTGAAGAATTTTCACATATGGCCAAGTTTTGAAAATATCATATTTATCAGAAGTAGTTGAGATACCATGGTAATTATGAACACTTTTAAAATATAATTTCATTGTGTGGATATTGCATAGTTGTTTAATATCTTTTCTTTATATTCCATTATTATCTATTCCCTTTTTCCTTCCCCTGTGACACTACTTTTAAGCATTATTAAATATGCCAACCTTGCTACCCTGCTGGTGCCCACAGTAGACTTTTTGACATAGTACCCACCCACTATGAGTTAAAAAGTTTTGGAATAGGTGATAGTAAATTTTAGATGAAGTAATGTAGATATGAAAAGAAAACTGGCACAAAAAAGGAGAACTTTTATTCAGAAAAAAATCTGCTAGTTAACTGGATACTAGGGAAGAAATTCTTAAAATATTTGTATTGAGTTTACCACTTCATGATAATGAAACATGGCATTAGTAGAAAGTGCAACAAAAAGAATTGAGGCTTTTTAAATATGGTGTTATAGGAAAATGTCAAAAATAAATGGGTTAATAAAATTCAAAATGAAGAAATATTAAGATGAGATAAACAAACAAGTATTTGTAGCATACTCTTGTAAAGAGATAAAACTGTTTTGGTGGGCTGTATATTAAGATGTCATTTTCAATTAATTCGGTAATAGACAGTGTAAAAATAAATCTATAGAGGAAGAAAACTATAATAAATGAAACAGATAATTACCAAATTTGATGACTCAAAAAAATAAATTAAGACCCATTAGTAATATTATTTAAGTATGAAAAGCATACACACGTTACCATAATAATTGAACACTGAAAATTGGCAATATAAACTTTTAATGAAAATTTTTTAATAAACCAAAGTAGTAGCCATGTTGTGTTAGGAAATGTAGATTACTATACCATTAATATTAACAATGGATTAGCATTTTCAATGAACAATATTTCAAAATTGTTCACTTCCAGAAGACATATCACACATTATGTGATATCTCTTCTGCAAGTGAAGAGCAACAACAATGAACAGGAGCAGAAAAACATTTTTCTGTAGAGTTACTTAAAGAGTGCTTTTGTGATCACCAAATTATTATTTGCTTCATTACAATCCACACTATCGGTGCGATGAGTTTTTGTCATAACACACCTTTACTTTTCCAGCCATTTAGCTAAAATAGCTATATTAAAAGGAGAAAGTATGGTGATCATATAAAAATGTGGTATTGGGGTTCTTGTGTTATCTATGTGTTAGGGTCTAAATAGTTCTAGACCAAAACACATATACATGTATGTATGCATGTCACACTGGCTTTGGCCTTATATCTCAGGATTGACCAAACTGATTTTCTTCAAATTTGGTTCAAATATTACCAAAAAATGTGCCATTGATCAGATTATTTTTTCAAAATTTGTTAAGGGGGTGGGGGTAAATATCTCAAAAAACCAACTTCAATTTTCTTCAGAGGCATTTTAAAATGCCTATAAAAATAATTCCAAAAAAAATTGTCTCAAAAAACCATCCCCTGCCTCCCAAAACTGAAAAATATATGTTTTTTTATTCTTTTGTGTTCAATCTTCCTGGTTTAAATATCTTTCAAACAATTTTTTGATTGTTTGCACTTTGTACTTAGAACTACCAAGATAAGTCTACAATTTGTTTTAATTACAGAACCTGGATCCAAATAGCAGTAATGTTTTTGAAAACTTTCTTTTTTCATATTTTAGCCTCAGTTGATGGATTTGGAGAGAACTTTACTTAAGCAAGTTTGTTAAGCTTAACCTATTCATGAATATTAAAAAAAAATTTCTTAAAATTTATTTCCCTCTTCTAAAAACTATGTATATACTTTTTTTCTTTTTTGCCTCAAGTCTTTTAATCTTTATTATGAAAATTTTTTTTGTATTTTTCTCCATCACTTAAAGGGCTGTTAAAATTAAAGTAACTGTGCCACCTATATTATATTGCAAACCCAAAATAAGACTTTACTTACATAAAAGGTATAGTTTATTTTTTCAGTATTTTTAAGCAATTTTAAGTTGTTTTTTAAGTAAGGAAGCCCCTAAAATCAACAATTTTTTAATTCAAATTTTTTGAATTTTGACAAATCTTATCTTGGTAATCAGGACTTGGTGTAGCCAGGAAAGTCATGTAATACATTTTTGCTAGCTTTTTTAAACTAGTAATACAAGATAACCTGAATTTTTGGTTCTACTTTGTTCTCAGGTTGTTTATCCTGCTCATATGCAATGAAAATATAAAATAAAAAAATTATATAATTATATAATTTTTTTATAAAAATTATAAACTAATTTGATAGATTATACAAACTGGTGTGTAATATTTATGAAAAAGGGGAATTTCCATCAGACTTCAAAAAAAGTGTTATAGTAATGATACCAAAGAAATCAGGGGCAGATAAATGTGAAGAATACAGAACAATTAGTTTAACTAGTCATGCATCAAAAATCTTAACTAGAATTCTATACAGAAGAATTGAGAGGAGAGTGGAGGAAGTGTTAGGAGAAGACCAATTTGGTTTCAGGAAAAGTATAGGGACACGGGAAGCAATTTTAGGCCTCAGATTAATAGTAGAAGGAAGATTAAAGAAAAACAAACCAACATACTTGGCGTTTATAGACCTAGAAAAGGCATTCGATAACGTAGACTGGAATAAAATGTTCAGCATTTTAAAAAAATTAGGGTTCAAATACAGAGATAGAAGAACAATTGCTAACATGTACAGGAACCAAACAGCAACAGTAGCAATTGAAGAACATAAGAAAGAAGCCATAATAAGAAAGGGAGTCCGACAAGGATGTTCTCTATCTCCGTTACTTTTTAATCTTTACATGGAACTAGCAGTTAATGATGTTAAAGAACAATTTAGATTCGGAGTAACAGTACAAGGTGAAAAGATAAAGATGCTACGATTTGCTGATGATATAGTAATTCTAGCCGAGAATAAAAAGGATTTAGAAGAAACAATGAACGGCATAGATGAAGTCCTACGCAAGAACTATCGCATGAAAATAAACAAGAACAAAACAAAAGTAATGAAATGTAGTAGAAATAACAAAGATGGACCACTGAATGTGAAAATAGGAGGAGAAAAGATTATGGAGGTAGAAGAATTTTGTTATTTGGGAAGTAGAATTACTAAAGATGGACGAAGCAGGAGCGATATAAAATGCCGAATAGCACAAGCTAAACGAGCCTTCAGTAAGAAATATAAGTTGTTTACATCAAAAATTAATTTAAATGTCAGGAAAAGATTTTTGAAAGTGTATGTTTGGAGTGTCGCTTTGTATGGAAGTGAAACTTGGACAATCGGAGTATCTGAGAAGAAAAGGTTAGAAGCTTTTGAAATGTGGTGCTATAGGAGAATGTTAAAAATCAGATGGGTGGATAAAGTTACAAATGAGGAGGTATTGCGGCAAATAGATGAAGAAAGAAGCATTTGGAAAAATATAGTTAAAAGAAGAGACAGACTTATAGGCCACATACTAAGGCATCCTGGAATAGTCGCTTTAATTTTGGAAGGGCAGGTAGAAGGGAAAAATTGTGTAGGCAGGCCACGTTTGGAATATGTGAAACAAATTGTTGGGGATGTAGGATGTAGAGGGTATACTGAAATTAAACGACTAGCACTAGATAGGGAATCTTGGAGAGCTGCATCAAACCAGTCAAGTGACTGAAGACAAAAAAAAAAAAAAAAAATAAACTAATTATTTTTACAGAATTATATATTTTTTTTTATATGTATGAAATGTAGTAACATAAGAATTAAATTTTGATGTATTTCTTCTAACCTGGGTATTTTCCAATTAGTGAATGTTCTAATGACCACTTGGGAACTCTGGGATCTAATGTGTGGTAAAATATCCATAACATTATACCAAACATGGATGCCAACACTGAGTAAAATATTAAATAGAACAATCCAATCTTTGCTGCAATCAAAGAATGACACACATTAAGAAAAAATCACAAGAAAAAACTTTAATTAAATTATGTATTCTAACAAACTAAAATAAGAGAAAATATGGGCTTTTTTTTATACTTTTTTCTGTAATTACCAGTTGCAATCTATAATTCTTTAATTCTTGTTAAATATTCTCATTATTATTATAATTTTTCTATTTAATAAAATTCACAATTACCCTTCAACAATCAATATTACCCTTTTTTGACATTTTTAACTTTTTTCTTTCCTTCAGAAGTAATGAGTTTCCAGACTACTTCAGTTTACAATAAATTATTAAATTGTACATATACTACATTCATAATATTATTATGAATGCAGTAAAAAATAATCTTATAATTATTATTATTAAAATTATTATTTTTTTTTTTAAATAATAAATGTTAAAATATTGTATAAGTAATAAAACAAAAGTTGCATTTTCATTAAATTTTTTCTCAGTTATTACTTTTATTTTATTGTTTTATATTTTGTCTTTAAAAGATATTTCAGAACAGTAAACTGATATTATATTTCTGATTTATATGTTATCATTATTTTTTAAAAGATTTGGTTTTTAATGCTTAATTTGGGTGAATCCTTAACAGCTTTCAAGTTTGAATTCTATCAAGTTTTACTGACAACTTTTTTTATGTGTATATGTAAAAACTTCTTCATGGACAAACAATTTATTTTTACTATATACTACACCGATTCTTAGGTTGTTTTGGCTTGATAATTAGTAATATAAGTATTTAAGTTTGATGTTAATGTTTTAAAAACAGATAAACAGGACTAAAAAAGTATTCACTGATCATACTACATGATAAGAAAGTGATAGAACAAAAAATATTAAATTATCACAATATTTTCTATTTTCTCGATCATTTTAAATTGCCACTAACATTTGTAGTTGATGCATTTTGGAGAACCTCCATTTTGAAAACTACTTTTAACACTGAGTCTTCCTGAGTTAGGAACATCGAATAAATAGCATTGTTAAGCTGCTCCCACCCCCATCCCTACTGTCATGGATCTTATGCTTTGTCCCTCCTGCTCTAATGATTATAGAATTTCTTGAAACTAAGCCTTCTGATTCTTTATTTTAACAATTTAAAATTTTTAAATATTATATCTGATTGACTGTTTATTTGTTCATTAATTATGTGCTGTCCTTTTAATTTAAACTTGAATATTTCCATGTTTTCTAGTATATCTAGAAGTTTTCTAGTATATCTCTGCATAATTTGAATATTTTTTTGTAGCAATCTCTTTATTTTGCAACTCACTTGATAGAAAAATGACATATTCCCAATGAAATTATAAAATTCATGAAAATGTTACATTATGCAAAACATTTTTAAATATTCTAGAAAACATAGAAATATTCAAACTAAAAAGACAGGAAAAAAGAATGTTTTTAAATATTAAAAAGACAGGACATAATTAATGAACAATTTAACACTCAATCTGATATATTTTTAAAAATCTAAAATTGCAAAAATAAAGAACAGAAGGATTAGTTTCAAGAAATTCTATAACTGTTAGAGCAAGAGGGAGAAGGCAAAAGGGGCCATGACAGTAGTGATGGGAGTGGGAGGAGCTTAACAATACTATTTATTCGATGTTCCTAACTCAGGAAGACTCAGTGCTAAAAGTAGTTTTGAGAATTGAAGTACTCTGAAATGCGTCAACTACAAATGTTACAAGTGAAAATGCTAGGAAGGGCAGAGAATAACACTAAATTAATAAATTTAACATAAAATTAAGTAAAAAATGTTAACTAAATTCATGATTTCAAATAATTTTTTTTTTTAATTTTTAAATTAAGTAATTAATAATATGAAAGAAAAATTATTTACTCACCCCAGCTGGAACCTGTTCTTCCAAAAACACTACCTTTCTCTGGGTTGTAGAGAAATGTTTTTAATGCTTCCCAAGTGGTCTGACTTGGGGGAACATACATATTAGCAATAGCTGGGTCTTTGGATCCATCCTCCATCCTTACAAAAAAAAAGAAAATAATCGAACGATCAAAAATTGTACTTAATTTAATATTATGATCTTACAAATTAATCATTCTCTTGAATCTGCAGACATCTCTGGTGTGTCTTACCTATACAACTTTTCTGTAGATTTAACAGGTTTTAGTATTATGGTCTAAATGTTGAAAATAAGGTAGGTTATGAAATTTAATATGAAAAAAATCTAAGATAAATTGGAGAAAAAAGAAGTTTGTAGCAGAATCTTGTAAAATGAATAGATAAGGGAGGAATACAAAGGAATTGAGGAATTCATCAAACCAATCAAATGATTAATAACAAAAAGAAACTTTGTTTGATTTAGAATAAATCGGTAGATAACCTAACTTAATTTTTCTTAACTTTTGTTGTAGAATGGTAACAAACAGTTTTATAAATACTGTAATGTTTTTATATAAGTTTGTTAAATCTTATAAGTGAAAACTGGATCAATCATGTATATCTGAAATTGAAACATCTTACAAGCATTTTCATGATAACTCGTCACAATACTTCACTGTATGAAAAAAGGATTATATTTGAATCCCCTTTTTAATAAATTATTGATCCATTTAAAAGATCATCATTTTTATTTAATTTAAATAATTTTATTTTAATTAGATGACTTTTTTTTTTATATAGCCCGTATTTTTCTGTCAGTTTGTCAGTTAATTTTTAAATAATATTAACTTTTAAAAATCCTAACCTAGTACTTTTCAATTTCTCACTTCTTACTTTTCAATATTTTGGATTTTTTATAAATAAAAGTTAGATTAATAAAGTAGAAGTGAAAAATTGAAAGTGAAGAGGGCTAAGTGAAAAGAAGATATGTAAGAAGTTGTTTGTTTTATGAAAGACTACACTTTTTATGTTTCATTACTTTTCAAAATAACATTTTTAAGAATAGCTATGAGAAAATAAGGATAGGATAACTTTGTATGCAATTCTTTGTTCTAACAGAACATACCATACTCTTTTGTTTACATGCGAACAATACAGTAAATAATGTTAATGCAGTTTATCTGAAAAAAAAAGAAACAGCAACCATAAAAGTAACACTTCTTGAGCACACTTTTTTAACAGAAGAAACATTTTGTTTGCAAAATTTAAACTAAACAAAACTCAAGAGATGAAAATTAAATTGTGGACTTCTATAAATTATTTTTAAGCTGAGTAATCATTTCCAGCAAAATTTAAGAAAAATATTATTTAATAATTTTACTTTCACTTTTAAGTCAACTACTTTTCTTCTTTAAAAATATTATTTAAAAAGAGCACAAAAAAGTAAACAATGCAAATTGAAAAGTAAAACGTTAGTGTGTTTTCTTCATAAAGCAAATCAAATATACAAAGTTCATACATTTTAAAAAACAGAATTCTCTTCACTTTCCAAATTCTGCAGAACGAAAAGTACTTTCAAAAAACAGGTCAAGGTGATTAAAAAAATGTAATTCTTTTATTGATATTAGATAGTTATTTTATTTTTTCTAACAGTGAATGTGTCCAGTCTGTCCAGTGTAGAACTTTATACATGACTGCAGTATAATTTGTACCAGATTTAATATATTATTTAATTTCACACTTAAAGAGTTTCCTAACCTTTTCCAGATGGGTGCCATTTAGAACATTGTTATGCTAATGAAAATATTACTACAAAGATACTGATTATTAGCTGAAAATAAAAGATTCGTTTGAAAGTGTCATTAACAATTTTTAATTACTTAAAATGATTTATCAACAAGATGTTTTAAATATTATATATTCAAATATTAATAATATAAATATTAATATTATATATTATTTCACCAATAATGTTTTTTTTCTGAAATAAAATATCTAAATATATATTGTTATTGAAAAGTATCTGTATATACTTTTTAATTAGTTTATTTTAGTTATGTTTATTAAACAGGCATTACTTACTCTTTAACTCTTCATAATAATATTCAAAAACCAATTATTTCTTAAATTATATTTTTAAACTAAACAGTAAATTTCCATTGAGTATTTACTTTGACAAGTGTAGAATACATATCCATAATAATTAATATTGCTGTTTCCCTTGTATTGATGCTGTCATTGATTGTATTTAATGATAATAAAAAATAAACTATCAAATTAAGCTAGATAGGAAACACATTATTTAAAACTTTAAAACAAGTCACTTTTTAAAAATTCTAAAAAATTATTTAAATGTTGTAGTTTATATAAATTCTGAATAAAGGCTAGTAATCATTTGTAGTAAAAATAATCTAGTTCTTTATCAGGGTAAAGTTGTACTGGATTACTCTTTCAAGAGCACACAAATTGTATCAATGATAGTTGTACTAAAATTTCTATTAATATAATATATTAATATTATAATATATAATATTTGTTTCCTATTGTAGTCAGCAGATTATTAATTTATTTTAAAATAGAAATTAAAAACATATTTCTAACTTTAGATTGATAAAAGTGATGCCAGAAATGAAATGTTGTTTCTTAATGTATGATTTATATGAGAGGAGATAAAATAATTAATCTTAATTATATAATAACAACTGAAAATAGCATTGTTCATACTCTGTTTTTATTAATCACACTGAAGCCTAATCTCATAAGTACCTTCTTTTATCATTTAGGATTATGCAACCGTATGTGACAGGAACATTACTCAAAGAGCACACAGAGGGAAATCATGAAGCAGATTTGTGAGTATTCTTTAGTATGATATTCTTATTAGGCAGAATATAAAATTATGAATTAAATTATTATTAATTATTATGATTATCTGAGAAGGATCATCTGGAATCAATACATTTATATTTGATGAGTTATAAGTGACAAATGAAATCGAAAAAAGGATAGCTTAGCTATTAAATACTAAATTATTAAAGTAGAGTAGGCTCTTCTTTAAACTTAAATTTATTTCATTATATAAAAATTGAAATAGCTGTCAAATTTCTCATAATTCAGAAACATAAAAGTCATATATGTACAGCATTTTAAAAAAATTAGAGTTCAAATACAGAGATAGAAGAACAATTGCTAACATTTACAGGAACCAAACAGCAACAGTAATAATTGAAGAACATAAGAAAGAAGCCATAATAAGAAAGGGAGTCCGACAAGAATGTTCCCTATCCCGTTACTTTTTAATCTTTACATGGAACTAGTAGTTAATGATGTTAAAGAACAATTTAGATTCGGAATAACAGTACTAGGTGAAAAGATAAAGATGCTACAATTTGCTGATGATATAATAATTCTAGCTGAGAGTAAAAAGGAATTAGAAGAAAGAATGAACGGCATGGATGAAGTCCTACGCAAGAACTACTGCATGAAAATAAACAAGAACAAAACGAAAGTAATGAAATGTAGTAGAAATAACAAAGATGGACCACTGAATGTGAAAATAGGAGTAGAAAAAATTATGGAGGTAGAAGAATTTTGTTATTTGGGAAGTATAATTACTTCCCAAAGGTTTTTGAGAAAGATGGATGAAGCAGGAGTGCTATAAAATGCCGAATAGCACAGATGAAATGAGCCTTCAGTCAGAAATATAATTTGTTTACATCAAAAATTAATTTAAATGCCAAGAAAAGATTTTTGAATGTATATGTTTGGAGTGTCGCTTTATATGGAAGTGAAGCTTGGACAATCGGAGTATCTGAGAAGAAAAGATTAGAAGCTTTTGAAATGTGGTGCTATAGGAGAATGTTAAAAATCAGATGGGTGGATAAAGTGACAAATGAAGAGGTGTTGCGGCAAATAGATGAAGAAAGAAGCATTTGGAAAAATATAGCTAAACGAAGAGACACTTATTACACATATTAAGGCATCCTGGAATAGTTGCTTTAATATTGGAGGGACAGGTAGAAGGAAAAAATTGTGTAGGCAGGCCACATTTAGAATATGTAAAACAAATTGTTAGGGATGTAGGATGTAGGAGGTATACCGAAATGAAACGACTAGCTCTAGATAGGGAATCTTGGAGAGCTGCATCAAACCAGTCAAATGACTGTAGAC
This sequence comes from Lycorma delicatula, assembly GCF_047948215.1. NCBI lineage: Eukaryota > Metazoa > Arthropoda > Insecta > Hemiptera > Fulgoridae > Lycorma > Lycorma delicatula. Next base: position 44,270,473 of record NC_134456.1, on the reverse strand, counting down.
AAAAAAAAAATGTTATATTTATTTTTTGAAGGGCTATCCGAGGATAAAAAACTGAGTCATTAGCTTGATTAATATGGAACATAAAGTGTTATATGACAGAAAGCAATCAATTGAAAGCTGCAATAGAAGCTTTAATACTTGTGATTTAAGAAGGGGCTATTCTTGCTCAGATAATAATCTTTGTTATTAAATCATTAGAAAGCAAAGAGAATCCTGTCTAGAAATTTGCCTTTCATAGATTCTTAGAAAACTTTTGATTGAGTGAACTGTGTAATATTCTTTAGAAATTCATGCATAATTATGGTTACTCCAAATCATCTTGTAATTAGAGGTTTTTTGAGAAAAATGTGTAATTTATAAAGTCGAATCAGGAGATATTTAATTGATTCTATAAAAGAAATAATTAATAATCAGAGATTTAAACAATGCTGTAGTTTGTTGCTCTCTCTTTTTAATATTTATTTAGTTGATTTTTAAAAAAATAGTATAAGGTGAATCTCAGTATTAAAATAACAGGAACATTAATATACTTTAATATATGACATGTGAATGGTATAAGTGTCAAAAGATGTGCTGTAGAAATCATTTTTTTATGGGTAAATCATTTCAAATAAATAACTTCTGAGTTTTTATTAAGAAAATTAAAATTATTTTACTCATAAAAATATGGTGTTAGAGGAACTTTTTCATTTTAATTATTTAGGCTGTAATGTAAGTTATGATTTTTATAATGAGTTAGAGAAGAATGTAAATAGATTACAAACAATCTGTGATGTAATGAATAGAATAGTGGGGTGTAGAGTAATGAAAGAAGAATGAGATTACACAAAACATGCAGTAGATCCAGTAAATAATTTCTTTTGCAATGAATCATGAGTTATAACTAAAAAACAAGGTAATTATGTACCAGTGAATGAAGTTCAATTGTAGTTATTAAGATAATATACATAGAAATGAAGTTTTTATGTTTATATATAAAACATGTACATGTTTGTTAACATTTTATGTAATAAGTCTTTAATTTACTCGAGGAAAACTGGTTTTGGAATCTTTCCATATTTTTTTATTTCCAGATCTTTCTTTATTAGTACGTGCCATTAATTTAATTGGAAGAAACATAAAACTTATACATGACAAGATAGTAAACTAGGTATAGATAGTTTAATAGATCCTAGAGTCGGAATCCGGCTCAGACCGGTTAATATTTCAGTTGTTAGCCATCGCTTAAAAATCCGGCTCAGTCTAGATAAAATTTGTTACATGATGGATGAATCCCTCGTAATCCAGTTTCAATGAGTACCTCATCTAGAATCTAATGGTAGCCTAGTGTAGTAGTAGCCATATCAACCCTTTATGTATTGTTGTCTGTGAATTGATTGCTTTATTTTTCTTAGCGCTATATCTCTCCACAGAGAAGAGCTTTTGATTAAGGGAAAACTACAAAATACAAGATTACTATTATTGATAAATAATGAAAATGTATAGAGATAAATAAAAAGATTACAGTTTAATTATCTAAAAATTCTTAATAATTATAATAAAAGTTACTTTTTTATTATGTCTTCCGTTACGCTACATTATACTTATTAATTTTGCATTTCAGATAATTGCTTAACTATAAAATCTTAAAGCTAATTATGTAAACTATAGAAGATCAGAAAATGGAGAGATAAGCTAAAAAAGCAATTATCATATTACATTGAAAAAATATCAGATTGATAGTACTTCAGATTAAAAGTTTTTACTTTAAGTAGAAGAAAAGTACAAAAATATCAAAAGTTGTCAATGAACTTTACTTGAATAACATGCAAAATTATATAATTTGAATGAATAATCAACTGCTTTTAAACGTTTTCATGCTTATAATTAAATAATTATTGAATGTTTAATCATTTATATCATACTTTAAAAAAGCACGTTGGATTAAATTAACATTTCCATAACTTTATACATTAAGTATTCCTATAATTTACAAGACAATTTAGAACCTTAAACATATTATTTATACAAATTAGTTTAATGAGTTGAATTAATATATATTATGCATTTTTTTCACTACAGAAAGGGATACATTAATCTGTTTCTTCATACTATCTGCCCCAATATTTTTTATGGTTGTGATAAATGTAAGAGGTAGAGGTACAAGAGGTATCAGTCCAAGCCGCATTCTCTGAAATTAATTGTGTCCATTGTATTCTACAGTTGGTCTCTGCGGTGAACAGGTGTCTCTTATAGATCATTTTGATGGACTTAAAATACTGATATATAACCTTATATTTGATTCAAAGAAAGGAACCAAAACCACTTTGCTCCTCACTTTATTTAGTAAGCTTGGTATGTTATGCTTATTATTCTTAGAAATGGCTACGTTATATATGTAATTTTTTAGACTGTCTTGTGATCCCATCAGATAGCATAGGCAACCATTACGGTTATGGAATTTAATATACATATATATATTTGAAACAGTTTTACAAGATAATTGAATTTATAACATTAAAATTACTGGTTATTTTATTAATGTGTGTAATTTATAATTGTTATAAATTATAATAATCAATGTGTTTCTGATAACAAATGTTCCACTTGTTCATTATCTTCTTCATAGTCTATACTTTTATAAATAAAAAACAAGATTTATCAATCTCTCCTATCTGAGAACCATTAATATAATAATCCGTCATTAGCAATGTACTTTTTAAAGTGGGAAATTAAACGCATCCCTCTGATTGGCAATCAAATTTGTAAGTAGTACTACCTCTCAAAATTTGGTTATAGCATATTTACACACTCCAGCTTAAAGAAAAAATTATTGAATGAAATCCATCTAAATCACCTGAACCAGATTACCATATATCTCACTCACTGCTTAGTGCTACCGTAACATCTCTTAGTAAGTTGTTTGATATGTGACCCTAGCAGGGCAAAGCAGCAACTAATGATAAGCAAGCAGATTGTTGTCTTAACAGTAACGGATTGAGCTAACATTGAAATACAAGTCATTCCTGAAAAACAATATCTCAAGAGTAGCAAGCATGTACCAAGTTTACTAGGGAAAGTAAGGAGTGAAGTGGATCATATGAATAATCTGCACTAAGCCAAATACATTATTGTTTATCAGCTGTTACACTATAACAGTGTCGCCAAACATTTCTAATGTTGAGAACGTAGTACCTTTTTTCTCGCTAGACGAGTTTTGTTACAGCTAATTTTCATAATCGAATTCACATATTATGCAGCACTACAGACGATGAACTCTGAGAATTGTAAAAGCTCAGAATATTTTACGACTTTGACAGTGGATAACGTACTGGTAATAATGAGTAAATATCGACTCCTAACTAATTAGCTTTGATAATTTGTTAAATTTAAAAAACAAAAATGCCTTATTAGACGAGTATTTGTCTGTTTTCTCCTGCATTGCAATATATACAGTATTTCAATTGTGTTGATAGTTTCGTGGCGCTATCTCGTATTTTATAATAGAACTAAATTATAAACGTAACATTAATGATGTTTTAGTTTTTAGTCATTAATTAATGTACAATTCTGGATGAGTATAAAAACGTTTATTTCTAAATTAAAAAATTTCGAACAAACCATAAATAGCATATTACAAAAATAATTACCAGCAACCACACCAGTCTTTTTAAAGTGTTCAAAAGATCATGATCGTATGGTTAGTGCAATACCTTTATTTCATAGAAAAATAATTTCTATTACATGAATCAACAGTGTCCGTGAATTATTTATAAGCTTTTGGCGATAATCTGTTTATGTAACTGTGGTTTGACAATGAATGGATGATTCAAATATCATTCCCTTAACAAAGATAACGAACGACGTTATTTGTTGCATTGTGAAGAGAATTTGTCATCGTTTGACGTCAGTTCAGAGATGCACGAATTGCAAATACTTTTCAAAACTCAGTGTTCTAAAATATTCTTATCTATAATAACTGTAAACCTGCATCCGCTGCCGACCCTTTAATTATGCGTAAATCAAAGACATAATCCTGCCTTTTGTTACATTAGTGTAGGTAGTAGATAATATTAAATTATTTGGTAAATTAACACAGTTCATCACAACATTTTTCTTTTTCTTAGAGAGTAATTTTTTCGTAAAATTTCAAAAATACTTCGTTGATAAGCAATGTATTTCCTATCCTGAAAACTAGGCAAAAAGTAACCTATTGTTATAATTCATTAATACTATAGCAATTGCCTACAAATGAATAAATAAAATATCATTAGAAATGTAAAATTAACAATTTAATATAATCTTAGATCTAGAGAAATTATTAATGATTTTCTTGAGGGGAATAAAGAAATAAAAGATAAACGAAAATAATCGAATTGAATTTCTGATCGATTACCGTTCTTTCGCCTCATATATGAGTCATTTAAGTTTTGTAATTAATCTTATGTGGGTCAGAATTTAGGTCAAATAATAAAATTTTATTTATTTATTTCAATTAACACAAATCATGAAATTAAAGCTTAAATAACATATTAGCACTAACTTTAATAAAAAATTAACTGAAAAGTAAAATAATATTATATATATTCTGTAAAAAATCATATTTAAATTATTTACGATATAACACACAATTCCAAACTATTCTGAGTACATTGAAGGAGGTCAATTAAACCTATTTTAAATAATTACACGTTCACAATCTTTCAAAATATATAAGTAGATAAAAAGTACGATAAAAAATCTTAATTTTTTATTTGAAAATGCATTGTTGAATTACGTACGTTATGGAATGAATTCATCAACAGCTATTTAGAATCATAAAATTTCTTTTAAAAACATTTGTGAGATTTATAGGAAAACTAAATCGTTTATTTTATACGATTTTTTTTAAGATAATACATACATTTTTTTGAGTCTTTGATACCAGTTTTCCTTGTGGTAAACCTTTATTTTTATTCTTGTTTTACATAAGAGTCCAGGTAAAATGCAAATATGGTATATGCCTAAATCACTTATGTTTATTTACTTTATATGTTTTCAGTTTGAACTGCTCCGAGATTGTATACAGTGATACATACATATACATTATATATATAAAATCATAATTTTACCCGTTATCGATCCACTGCTGGATGAAGGCCTTTTCAGCATGTTCATATATATAATATGTGTCCTAAAACGTATTGAGTCTTTTGCGCACGAGATAGTCTTAGCGTATTCTGACAAAAGTTGAGAAAGACCGGTATATAAGCAGTCATAATATCGCCTGTGACCTAAACATTCATCACCGAACAGTAATTAAATCATTTGGAGAAAGATGGTTACAAAATGAAGCTCAACATTTGGGTAACACATGATTCGACACTGAAAAATCTACTTGATCGAATTTCAATCTACAAATCTCTACTAAAACGTAATGAAATCGAGTCATTTCTGAGGCGGTTGGTCACGTGTGATGAAAAGTGTATCACCTACGACGACAATGTGCGAAAAAGATCTTGGTCAAAGAGAGGAGAAGCTACACAGTCTGTAGCAAGCCCACACTGACGTCCAGGAAGGTTATGTTTTGCATTTGGTGGGATTGAAAAGGCATCGTTCATCACGCGCTGCTGCCGCCAGGCGAAAGGTAGACTCAGACCTGTACTGTCGACAATTAGCGTGATTGCACCTAGCAATTTAAAAGAAACGGCCTGAACTGGTCAACAGAAAAGATGTCGTATACCACGCTCACAACGCCAGACCGCAAAAATTTGTAACAACCCGTCAGAATTTGAGAGAACTTGTCTGGGAGGTTTTAATACATCCACTATATAGCTCGGACCTGGCACCGCCAGGCTGTCATTTGTTTGGTCTCTGCACAATTCCTTGAATGGTATTTAATTAGTTTCAATAAAGGCCTCCGAATATAAATTGTCACAATTTTTTGACCAGAAACCACAGAAGTTTTATAGCGACAGGATTATGGTGTTGCCGGAAAAATGTCAGAAGAACGTAGAAAACAATTATGCATGCATATGTGGTCTCATAATGTTATTTTCCAATAACAATAAATACATTCTCAATTTTGGCCTTCAAAGGCTCAATACCTTTCAGACTACTTAATATAAACATACCGGTGAGCACAGGGTATGGCAACATTTAAGTAACTTTTCAATAATTAAAAATAGAAACATAAAATTTAGCAAATGCTCTTACCATGGAGCGATCCATTTTTCAGTAAGAGAGAACCACTTTCTCAAGCAATCATGATGAACAACTCATATATTTATATGAAAAGGGTAGGGTTGTGTCATATCAATTTAAATGTCATTAAAAAAAAAAAAATTTTGACGTAAAAATCTTCAGAATACAACAACCCAAATCAAAATCGCGGCTATTATTGGATAACTTTCTAGAATTTATTGGTTTACTAGATTTTTGGATCTAGAAATAATGTTTTCACAACTAGTTTTAAAAAGTGGCTTACATTACCTTTTAAATAGCTGATCAACAGTAAAACACTAAAAAAAATTAAATTTATCATATGCTCCTACTTCAAAACAATTTTTTTTTTGCCAAATTGAAAAAAAGAAAACGAAAATGTACTAAGGCTTAATTTGGAGCCAATTTCAAAAGTTGTAAAATTTAAAAAAAAATTGAAAAAAAATACAATTTTTTTTTTTTTTTTAGTTTTATTCCGGCTTTTTCATACCAGTTTATTTTTTATAAATTTTTCTCTAAGGTGTTTATTAATCGCAAAAAATTTCGGTTTTCAGATTTCAACGGAAATATCCATTTTGACCATCCCTGAATCCATTTTGACTAGTTTCGGCGTGATACGTCGTACAGACAGTACGTACGTATGTATCTCGCACAACTCAAAAACGATTAGCCGTAGAATGTTGAAATTTTGGATTTACGACTGTTGTAACATCTAGTTTTGCACCTCCCCTTTTGATTGTAATTGACTGGACCAAAAATGTTCAAAAAAGCCCAAAATCCAAAGAATTTGGATTTTGGACTTTTTCTTAACTATAGTAATAAGCCTTCATTGAGAGCTTTTCAATGATATTTCATTAGTGGTACGTATTTTCATTGGTTCCAGTTGTAGCCAAATAAAATTTTAATTAATGAAGTATTTGGATCTTACAAGGGAAATGCATATCGTTTCAAATCAGACCTCATCTCCTTTTTTACCTTTTTTTTTAATTTAAATGTTGATCTATTAATCATTATTAACCTATAATTGTAAAAAAAAATTATAGTAAATAATAATATAAAACGAATATGAAAAAATATCAGAAGTTATTAATGAAATAAAATTTTATGTACTTTTCATTTTAAAAAAAATGTGTATATGTAATTTAATAGGCGTACAAGAAGTCATGTCGATCCACATCAAATTTTTATACCAGCTGGATGATCTTAATTTCTCCAAAATGTAAGTAGTATCTTTTCCTGTTTAGCCTTCGGTAATTATCGTTCAGATATTATTTCAGAGGATGATATGTATGAGTGTAAATGAAGTGTAGTCTTGTACAGTCTCATTTCGACCGTTCCTGAAATGTGTGGTTAATTGAAACCCAACCACCAAGGAACACCGGTATCCACGATCTAGTATTCAAATACGTGTAAAAATAACTGATTTTTTTAGGATTTGAACGCTGGAACTTACGACTTCCACCTGGTTGGTCTACTGGTGAACGCGTCTTCCCTGATTTGGGAAGACGTTCACCAGTAGACCAACCAGGTGGGTTAATGTTTGTAGCCTATATCGATAATTATTTACCTTAAATTTGCCAACAATATTTTTCGAATTTTAGGGTAAAACTATACCAGAATAATATCAAGATAATACTTTGCCGGCAAAAATGTTGCTAGAATTGCTATATTAAAGGGGAAAGAATGCAGATCATGTCAAAAATTGGGCATCGGGTTTTTTTAAAAATCTTTATATTCCAGGTTCCAACTGGTTCACTAAACCAAAAAAAACATAGGTGTATATGTTGCAGTAAGTTTTGCTTTATATCTCAGGATTCAACAAAATTATTTTCTTAAAATTTCGCTCAAATATTTCTATAAATATTATATTTCTATATATGTGATGATTGATCACATTTTTTTTTCAAAATTCATCAAGGAGATGGGGTATATTGAGAATAAAGTACAATTTCGATTTTCTTCGAGGCATCTTAGAGAAAATTTTATTAAAGCAAATCTATACCTACAATGCATATATAAAAAATCTAAATAAAAAATAATTACAAAATAATCAAACCCCCCCCCCCCACCACTTAAAATTGAAACATGTTTTTTATTCCTTTGCTCAATATTTCTTCGGTTTAATTTTTTTTTTTGAAAGTTTATACTTCACATATAAACTATAAAAAAGTCTACATTTAAAAAAAATTGTAATCATTAATTTATACCCATCGGGTTGGTCTAGTGGTGAACTCGTCACTGGAGATCACCTGATTTCGAAGTCGAGAGTTCTAAGGTTCAGAAACTAATAAAGGCAGTTACTTTTTATATATCTGTATTTAAGTTATTTAGTAGGTTTTTAGAGTCTTTTCTGTTTTTCCCCGTAGTGGTTTTTGTTTTTATACGTAACGTATTATGTATTAGTAATTGCTCTTGTTATAATTATCTGCTTGTAAATATAGATTATAAAGATAATCAAACCAAACTTAACTACGCTCGCTTCGTTCGCTAACCTTGACTAGCGAGCTTAAGTTAAGGTCGGTTAGATTATATATATAATTTCTCTGCAAATATCATATAATTATAACATGAGCAATTACTAATACGTAATACGTACGTAAAAAAATCCATTGTGGGGGAAAAAGAGAAAAGACCTCGTTTTTAGTTCAATATTTATATTTTTATACGTTCTGAGAAAGAAAGATATCACCAAAAGCGCTTAACAAAGAGTAAAACAAATATTAAACAGTAAGTAAATGACAATTTGTTTTTAAAAATAAACTTTACTATCTGCTTTATTTTTTACTTCCTTGCACGAAGTAAAGGAACTATAGAGATCGCGAAAAATTTCGGTCGGAAAGATTTCAACGAAAATATCCATTTTGACTATCCATTTTCACTAGTTTCAGCGTCGTACGTACGTATCTCGCATAACTCAAAAACTATCAACCGTAGGTTGTTGAAATTTTGGATTTAGGACTGTTGTAATAGTTTTGAACCTCACCTTTTGATTGTAATCGACTGGACCAAAAGTGTCCAAAAGCCCAAAATCCAAACTATTTGGATTTTGGAATTTTTCTTAATTGTAGTAATAAGCCGTCACTGAGAGCTTTTCAACGATATATGATATAAGTGGTTCTTATTTTCATTGGTTCCAGAGTTATAGCCAAATAAAACTTTAATTAATGGATCATTTTCATCTTACAAGAGGAAGACACATCGGTTCGAATCCGACTTCATCTTTTTTTTTAGCTTTTTTAATTTAAATATATTGGTTTATTAATAATTATTAACCTCTGATTGTAAATTTTTTTTGCAATAAATAATAACAATAAACAAAAAGTATGAAAAACATCAGAAGTTATTAACGAAATAAAATTTTATATACTTTTCATTTAAAAAAAAATGTGTATATGTAATTTAACAGTCGTACAAGTTAGCCATGTGATATCCACATCAGATTTTTTTTGAGAATGTTTTCTCAGTTCAAATATTAATTGAAGGATTATATTTCGTTGATTTTTTTATTATAATTAAAGGTAGAATTGCATGTAAAAATAAACCACATGACGCAGTGGCGAAAAAATATTCTGTAGTGGAGTGGAAGTGCTTTCCCAATTATCTGGAGGTCCCGAGTTCGAATCCCATCCGGCATGGCATTTATCATAAGCTACAAAATTTCAGTTTTCATATTGCCATTCTCAAGCTTCGAACTTACGTGGTGAAGTTATATATCAAAATTTTCAGCTTTTAATTTTCAATTTGAGCAATCAATTTCAAATACAAATTTACGTAATTATAAAAATGTAATAGTGTAAGAAAATTAATAAGATCTGTTTTAGGAGTACCACGAAATTGTATACAGTTAACTTTTGATTTCTTAAAAAAATAACGACTTATTTTTAATTGGATCACAAAAAATTTGAAAATGGAAAAGTATACACTTAAGGAGTTCAAGTCCTAGTAAATTCAGTTATTTTTACACGGATTTGAATACTAGATCGTGGATACCGGTGTTCTTTGGTGATTGGGTTTCAATTAACCACACATCAGGAACGGTCGAACTGAGACCTGATCGGTCGAACTGAGTGTAAATAAAGTGTAATCTTGTACAGACAAGACTACACTTTATTTACACTCATACATATCATCCTCTGATGTATTATCTGAACGGTAATTCCCGGAGGCTAAACAGGAAAAAGAAAAAGAATTTTAACGATAAAACAGTGTAGAATGTGTACCGAAGTTATCTTTTAGAATACAATATTTATTCACTACAAATTGTTGAGATTCAGAATTTTCTTTTAATATTTAGGTCCGCCAGTTAGCCCAAAATTGAATTTTTGAAAACTGTGAAACAAGTGCCCTTTTATTTAAGAAAAAAATGTTTTAATACTAATTTTCACTACTGTAACACTTTCTGGTTAATATAGTGTCATGAAAAACTTTGCCATCTCCCAAATTGAATTTTTGAGAAACGGGGAAAATCCTTTCTTAGTGAGTGCCTGTATTAAAAAATCTGATGTTGATATCACATGATCTCCTTGTATACCTATTAAATTACGTACGCACATTTTTTTTAAAATGAAAAGTACATCAAATTTTATTTCATTAATAACTTCTGATATTAATATTTTTATTGTTATTATTGAATTATTATTTATTGCAATTTTTTTTTACAATCAGAGGTTAATAATTATCGATAAAATAATATATTTAAATTAAAGAAAAACAAGTTAAAAAAAAGGAGTCGAAGTCGGATTTGAACCGATGTGCCTTCCCCTTGTAATATTCAAATATTTCATTAATTAAAATTTTATTTGGCTGTAACTCTGAAACCGATGAAAATAAGTACCACTTATGATATATCGTTGAAAAGCTCTCAATGAGGGCTTATTACTGCAGTAAAAAGTCCAAAATTCAATCTTTTGGGGATTTTGAGCTTTTTTGGACACTTTTAGTTCAGTCAATTGCGATCAAAAAGGGAGGTGCACAACTAGATGCTACAACAGTCCGAAATCTAAAATTTCAACATCCTACGGCTAATCGTTTTTGAGTTATGCGAGATACTTAAATACGTACGTACAGTCGTCACACCAAAACTAGTCAAAATGGATATTCTATTGAAAACTGAAAACCGAAATTTTTCGCGATCACAATACTTCCTCTACTTCGTACAAGGAAGTAAAAATCAAAATATCCACCAAAATTCAGTAACTGGATTAAGCGTTTTGAACTTGCGTTGGTGTGTCAGTCAGGACACTTTATTATATATATACGTCTAACATTTATGTGTGTGTGTGTGTGTGTGTGTGTGTGTGTGTGTGTGTGTGTGTGCGTGTGTGTATGTGTGAACGCGCGCGCGCAAAAGTATGGGTATTTCGCTGAAAAGTGTTTGTTTGTCTGGTGTTATAATATTAAAAGAATAATAGTCAAGAGACTCGTATAATATATTAGACGTTAATTGTCGTAAGGAAAACGTGGGAGTGAGGCGATATTGACGTCATCTTATTTAATCAATATGAGTTACACTACTCCTCTTAAAAATGTTGGAATATAATTTTATTCATCCTAAACGAAATTTTATTTACACATTAATATTTTATATTGCTATACATAAATAAACATATATTTTTCCCGCAGTGTTTAATTTATAATCGGTTCAATTTTACCAGAACCATACGTAAATTTGGACAAAAAAAAGGACATGCAGACAGGGGTTTCCATTGAAATTTCTCAAAGAATTGAATATACTCTACGTATATACTTGTACATATCAATTATAGTATATAAATATATATTAAACTTAAAGAAGCACATAAAAAGATGAATCAAAAGAATATTGATCGTCCACAGTTCAGAACATAAAAACAAAGAAAACACCAAAAATAATGTTACAATCACATATAAAATAACTAATTAAACAAAATGTTAAATTACTCAAAGAACAAACAAAAGTGGCGAGATTAATGAAGAATTTTGACAATGCACAACACCCTAGGATAGCTGATTCACCTCAAATTTTGGAGAACTTACAGATCTAATGTATGTAGTCGCTTTAGGAGCCTAACGTCCTCGCTGTTATCCAGAAGGTTAATCGCGAGCCAGGTCTCATTTTGTATCTTGTACCTACTCTCCGAACCTCCTCTTGAACGATTGAAAATTCCAGATAATCGTGTGTTTCAGTGTTTTTCGCAAATCACGGCGCATCTGTTATATTTTTGAATACTTTGTTCTGGACTCGCACACTACTTCAATGTTACTCTCGCTTTTCGTAACTCATAGTTGGATTCCGTAGATTCAAATCGGTTTCAGGACCACTGAGTGGAGCAATTACTTATTAGCTGATGATAATTGCGACCTGCTGCCTAAAAACCAGTACATTTCTCTGAACTTAACGTTATGCTGCATCCTTTTCTGACATGACTCCTCCACATGAGGCGGCAATCCAGATGGACTCCTAGGTATCGAAAGATGTGTATGCACGACGAAAACTCCATTAAGTTGAACTCGCGGGCAGTCACCCCCTCCTCATCGCAAACGTAATATGCGTAGACTTAGCCGGATAAATCATCTTCCATTTAGCTAGCCGTTCGTTATTTAGATCTAATACAGTTTAAAATTTATCAAAAGGTGCGATAGGCTCAGCATCCCCTGCTAGGATCGCCGAGTCATCCGTAAACGATGCAACTGTGATATCCTCTGGAGTCGGGAGGTCCGCAGTGAAGACCGAGTATACAACCGGCCCCAGAACTGAACCCTCAGAAACACTCGATCCACGATCAAAAAATTCAGACTTGACCTGGGAAAAACGAAATTCAACGTAGCGGAACAGGATCAAGTAATACGGTTAAGGAAGACACATTAACGGTTTATTGCCGCATAAATATTTTTTGTTGTTATATATAAATATATGTGTGAACAGTGATTAAAAGAGAATCAAAGTAGATTCAAAATCGTAAACAACAATAGAGAATGGACGGATTACAAACAAATATTGTGAAAGATATCAAGTCATTAATCAGAACCCAGAAGAATTAAATGTAAACATAAACAAAACCTACCCATCGACCTTCTGCTCTTATTAGCTATTACACTCTTAACTATTTATCGATGGTTTAGGTTGACCAACCGAATAAATAATTCTATTACAGAATCTGAAACAACTTATTTTTAAAATAATTTCTTCTTTTTTTTTTTTTTACTTCCCCGCCCAGCATTACAACAGCAGAGCTATAGCTATAGAAGGGAACTATGCGATTTCCACCGGATCTTTACATTTTGACACCTAAGAAACCCAAAAAACTAAAATCCAGATGGAAATTTTCCGTTTGTACGTGTGTGTTCGGTGTTAGGTATCACACCCTAAATCACCTTATATCTTCGACACTACTCGACCGATTTCTACCAAACTTGGTCAGATTACTTCTATGTATCAGGCATTGATGTCATTAAATTTTCAACTTAAAAGGTCAAGGGGGTGAGACTGTAGAACAAGGTTACCCTCAGTATCTCGAGAATTCACCTCATTAAGTTTTACTTTTCTTAGGAACATTTTTTAACAATTAAAAACAATATTTCATAAACAAATTTTGGCAAAATTGCACCCCACCCCAAAAAATGCTCTAAATAAAATAGTCATAACTGAACCGCTCATCTTGATCCCGTAGGGAAAGACACCCTCCATGCGGCAGTTTCGGTCGCCACGCCACCCCTCTATACCTAGTCTTTATGCGCTTTACCGGAGGTCATCTTTACAAACTCGGAAAAAGGCATCTCTCAGCTTTGTTCTTGCCTCAGTCAGGATGCTACCGATGCGAATACCACGTGTGATATTCCCATCGATGTACTACTAGGAAATGAATTCTTTAAAACAAAACACATCTATGTTGAGTCTTCAACAAGACTGAGTGATATGAAGGAACTGAAATTAAAAACGAACTACGTACCCGACAGGTTAGAAGTTGAGTTCAACACGCAACTATAACACAAAATAAGAAATAAAAATAAGTCTAAATAAACAAAACACTACAAAAACATCAAACCTTATAACACAAGAACAACAAAACCAAGACGCAGGAAAGACCAGGCGGAACCCTAAATTCCCTCGGCAATCCGTTCTCTTGCCAGAAACCCGTAGAAATTTTCAACGATTACCCATTCGGCCCGGTTTCTCCAATTCCCACGGAGATCTAATGTCGACTCGATAATGTCGAGCCGAAAAATAGTCTCCGTTCTCATAAGTTCGTTTTTTTGCGCACTCGTAAATTACATGGTATGCGTCAACTAGTTCTTTTCCTTTTTTCTGTTTAGCTTCCGGTAACTACCGTTTAGATAATACTTCAGAGGATGAATGAGGATGGTATGTATGAGTGTAAATGAAGTGTAGTTTTGTACATTCTCAGTTCGACCATTCCAGAGATGTGTAGTTAATTGAAACCCAACCACTAAACAACACCGGTATCCAAGATCTAGTATTCAAATCCGTGTAAAAATAATTGGTTTTACTAGGACTTGAACCGATGCAATAGAATGTTTCATCCCGGCCTGTAGATCAATCGGTGGCACATCAGCTATGACTGACGCCGCTTCTGTACCTATCGAGCGGTACCCTGCGATATTCCACAGATTGAGCCGTCATTGTTGGCTAAACAACCTCCTTCTGTTCTGTTGTATTGTAAGGTTGCCAAATACTTGGTTACTCTCTTCCATAATCTGGTAAAGAGGAATTTAGGTAGCATGATTGAGATTGTAAATTAAATACTTAATACAAACTCATACATATGTTTAAATAAATACATATATTTAAGTTACATAATGAGTACTCTGTTAAAATATAATCATCTTTCTTTTGTTGCGTTTCAAAGCGTTGTAAATGCAATAAGTCAAACATAATGCAATTTTTTTTTCTATCAATAAATAAGTTTATAAAATTTTAAAAAATAAATACACATCACTTAAATAAGAAAATATCCCGGTTTTGGAAACTACTAAATCGATGCACGGATTTGTTGTAACGTAATTCAAATGTACATTCATCAATTTACCGTATATCTCCCGCCAATTTATACAAATTTATAATTAATATCTTTCCAGTAAAAATCGGTCAAAGATTAAGTAACAAACTGAAATAAAAACTCCTCCCTATTTATATAGACAGATTATAAATTCTCATTACTATATAAGGAGATGTCTTTTTCTTTTGTTCCCAGTAACCGCGAAAACTACTGAACCAATCATTACGAAATTTTAACTGTAGCTTTCTTATGACCCCCGGAATATTACCACCGTTCAAACCTCACCGATCTCACTGCTATTTAAATCACAAAAAATCAACGAACGTGTAAATAAATAACCTAGAACTTCTTTTGTTAAATTTTATATCATTCTCTATATCGATCATCGCCAATGTCAATATCGACTTCATAAAAATTACATAATCTGAAGAATATGTAATTTACTACGTTTAATATCATTGTCTACAAAAGATCAATTTGTATTATTATCGAAATATACATGTAAAAACAGATTATCTTAAAAGGTGAAGCCAAACTCTAGGAAGTAATTCTATTTAATATACTTAAGAAAAAATGTGAAAATAGGTCCGAAAACGCATATTTTCCCGTCTGTCCACATTTTTTTTTTTAAATAGGGAAAAAATAACATACTCTTCGTTGATAAATTTCAAAATGGCGGTCGTTTAATTTTTCAATCTTAAATATCTTAGGAATTCTTAGATTTATCAAATTGTGTTGCATTATAAAATTTATGAAACCGCATGGAGGGATGCTATTTATTAATAAATCGTTATTGCTCACGGCCTGATGTGTTGTTATTTCGTGAAATGATAAACCATATCGTTTCATTATACGGATTTTTTTTTTACATTAATTATATTCATTAATTTTTTACTTCCTTGTACGAAGTAAAGGAAGTATTGTGGTCGCGAAAAATTTCGGTTTTCAGATTTCAACGGAAATATCCAATTTGACCATCCATGAATCCATTTTGACTAGTTAGGCGTGACGTTTGTACGTAGGTATGTATCTCTCATAACTCAAAAACGATTAGCGATTGGATGTTGAAATTTTGGATTTAAGAGTGTTATAATATCTAGTTGTACACTTCCCCTTTTGATTGCAATCGGCTGAACTAAAAGTGTTCAAAAAAGCTCAAAATCCCCAAATATTTGTATTTTGAACTTTTTCTTAACTACAGTAATAAGCCCTCATTGAAAGCCTTTCAGCGATATATTCGGCTTTTCGGTGAAACTTATTTTCATTGGTTCCAGAGTTATAGCAAAATGAAATTTTAATTAATAAAATATTTGGATATTACAAGGGGAATGCATATCGGTTCGAATCAGACTTCATCTCCTTTTTTTTTGTTTTAATTTAAATATATTGATTTATTAAAATTATTAACCTCTATATTTGGCTGTAACTCTGAAACTGATGAAAATAAGTACCACTTATGATGTATCATTGAAAAGTTCTCAATGAGGGCTTATTACTGCAATAAAGAGTCCAAAATTCAATTGTTTGGGGATTTTGAGCTTTTTTGGAACCTTTTGGTTTAGTCGATTGCAATCAAAAAGGGAGGTGCACAACTAGATGTTAATGCAGTTCTAAATCCAAAATTTCAACATCCTACAACTAATCGTTTTTGAGTTATGCGAGATACACACGTAAGTACAGACTTCATGCCGAAACAAAATATGGATTCAGGGATGGTCAAAATGGATATTTCCGGTGAAATATGAAAACCGAAATTTTTCGCAATCACAATACTTCATTTACTTTGTACAATGAAGTAGCAAACATGAGAATGATCTGTTAAATCATAAACAAAAGAAGACTCGTTTTTTATCTAAAACATATATTTTTTTAAAATTTAAATTGAATAATGAACTCTAAGGTTAACACTCTATAAAATACATATTTCTGGATGACTTTGTCAAGTTTAAAAGAAAAATCTGTTTTTGTTAATTTATTACAACCATTTATTTATACTGTTATTTTCATTGTTTGATGTGAACTGACGCATTTTACAAACATACGCTCACAAAACCCAGTCAAAAATTTAAATTTCCGCAAAATTGTTTTAATCATCTAAAAGTAAATATTTTTCCTTAACTGTTATTGTTGTTTAATATTTAATTTAGTAAAATCTTTGGAATTTATAACTGGTTTTTTTGAGTGAGTTCCGAAATAGTATTTTGAAATATAATGATTTTAAAATTACTAATATTGGAAAAATATAATTTGCTACGAAACTAATTATATTCATAAATAATCACTCTATGAATGTATTCGCATAATTTTATTTCAATTTTTTGAATCTGATTTTATTTGCTGGCCTTTGATAAACAAATCTGAAAATACTTCGACCTGACAACATTATATTATATTATATTATTCCTAAATGTAACAAATTCTTTTAAATTTACCAAAACTTATTTCTTTATATATCGTTTATTCTTTAATAAGTTATTTCTTTAGGTATTCTGTCAGGATAATTGAATGATCTATAAACCTTTTAGCAATAATAATAATAATAATAATAATTTTAGCTTTTTTAGTAATATATTCCGCTTTAGTTTTCAAAATTGAGCGGTTAACTGAAAAGTTTGATTTTTTTTTTACTAGTAAAGCCATTGAAAACCTATTTCATCCTAGACCACTGAAACCGGTACTAGATTTTTTTTTTACGTCCTTGTACGAAGTAAAGAACGTATTGTGATCGCGAAAAATTTCAGTTTTCAGATTTTAACGGTAATATCCACTTTGATCATCTGTAATCCATTTTGACTAGTTTCGCCGTGACGTCTGTACGTACGTACGTACGTATGTATCTCGCATAACTCAAAAATGATTAGCCGTAGGATGAATACTTGGCAAGAACGGTGGAATGCGGGAGAGAAAAGTCGATGGACTTATCGTCTCATTGGGAATGCAAGGAGTTGGTGCAGTAGGACTCACGGATCAATTGATTATAGTCTTACGCAATTCCTGGCCGGACATGGTGGTTACAGATCGTATCTGTTTAGGTTCGCTCTTGACCATTCAGACCGTTGTCCAGCTTGCGATGTTGAGGGAACTCCGTACCATGTCTTTTTCAGTTGTACGCGATTCCAGAATGCACGGAGATGGATGCTAGGTGCCCTTTGTCGGGTAGACATGTTCAGCCCTGAGGTTTTTCGGAAGGTAATGCTTCTGTGTGTGAAGCAGTGGACTATTATTGCTTATTATAATAGAAAGGTTTTAAAAGAACTTAGTAAAACAGAAAAAAACTCGTAGAAGACGGCGAGCATTGGCGCAGCCTGCAAGGGAATGAGGCGTCTGAGGATGCGAGGTTGGATAGGTCTGCGTCTGAGTGCCTTGGGGGCTCTCTCGAGCATGAGGGGGGTAGCTTTGGTGCGGTGAGGCCTTGGACACTCCGCACCCGGCCTGAGGGCGTTGCTCACGTTTTTAATGATTATGGCTGACGAATATGTGGGTAAGTGTTAAGTTGGTAAGTAGTTGAGTTGAGTTGAGTTGAGTTGTGTGTGTGTGTGTGTGTGTGTGTGTGTGTGTGTGTGTATGTGTGTGTGTGTGTGTGTGTGTGTGTGTGTGTGTGTGTGTGTGTGTGTGTGTGTGTGTGTGTGTGTTAGATGATGGGTGTATATTTCGTGTACTCTGGGTGAGATTGGAAATTTAATTAACTTTTTAGTGTACTTTGGTGGATAAGTTTGCTGTTGTGGGCATGTCTTTATGATAGTTGTGCGCTTGTCTTGTGTTAGCTTGATTCGCCAACCGAAAAAATTTCGGTTTTCAGATTTCAGCGGAAATATCCATTTTGATCATCCCTAAATCCATTTTGACTAGTTTCGGCCTTACGTCTCCGTACGTACGTATTTTTAAATTTTGGATTAGGACTATTGTAACATCTAGTTGTGCACCTTCTATTTTGATTGTACTCGACTTGACCAAAAATGTCAATGCATAAATGTGTGTGGTACGTCTTAGTACCAGTTAGGTGTTCTACTTTTTCTGAATGTTTTCCTCTTTAGGCATTTGTGGTGAGCAGTGTGTGCGTTTAGTGGTCTGGTATGGACGATGTTTGCTTGTGGAGACCGAATATGTAGGATGTTGAAATTTTGAATTTGGGACTGTTATAACATCTAGTTGTGCATCTCCCCTTTTGATTGCAATCGACTGAACCAGAAGTGTCCAAAAAAGCCCAAAATCCAAAAAAATTGATTTTTTATGTTTTTTTTTTAAATATACTAACAAGACCTCATTGAGAGCTTTTCAACGATATTCATAAGTGGTACTCATTTTCATTGGTTCTAGAGTTATAAAAAAATATAATTTTAATTAATGAAATATCTGGATCTTACAGAGGAAGGCACATTGATTCAAATCAGATTTCATCTCCTTTTTTAACTTTTTTTTTTAATTTAAATATACTGATTTATTAATAATCACTAATCTCTGATTGTAAAAAAAAATACGATAAATAATAATTCAATAATAACAATAAAAAAAAATATATGTATATAAAATATCAGAAGTTATTAATGAATTAAATTTTAGTACTTTTCATTTTAAAAAAAACTTGTATATTTAATTTAATAGACATACAAGGAAGTCATGTGGTATCCACATCAGATTTTTTTTAGAATTACTGTTTCCCTCTTGGGACTCATTCAGTAATTTTTCTCTACTATTTAATATTACTCTTACTGTAGATGAGGCCAAATTAAAATTACAACAAATATCAAATTTCTTATTTCTCTATTCTAATATTTGAATAATTTTAATTTTTTTTGTGAAGAATGAATAGCTATAATCTGAAACTAAAAACAACAAAACAAAGAACGGCTTGAACGTACTGTAAATATTGAACTGTAGTACTATTGCATAAATAGCTGTGTATTGTAATATACAGTACAATACGCATCAACTTGTAGATAATTACACTACATGATTTAGGCCTATATGAAGCAAAGGGCGGAGTATTGGTATCGAATTATTGGCGCGTCCTTGTTAAGTAACAGATAAAAAAAGGTTATTCATAGAATTCGTAGAAAGGTATATATATATATATATATATATATATACATATGCGTTCTAGTGTAACCTGTTTCTATTTAAAGAGTTCAGATACCTTGATCGTTAACCTTCGAAAAATTCTGCCCCCCATCGATTTAAAAGTAGTTGTAATACGTATTGTTTGACCGTTGTAGAGAAATTTAGGCATTTTTTTTGTGTTACAGAGAGCTTAAAATACACTGATCGATGTAGAAATTAGGACCAACCAGTTCCTCTTTTTTTTACAGAGAAATTTTCATTACAAGAGCTGTTATGTTTTCATTACAAGAGAAAGTTCACTGTATACAATAAATAGAATAAAACTAGTCATTTGGTTATGAAATAAAAAACAATATTACCTGTATAAAAACAGAAAACAGAACTTTTTTTTCATTGTTTGTTACTTCCTTGCACGAAGTAAATGACGTAATCACGAAAAAATTTCGGTTTTCAGATTTCAACGGAATATCCATTTTGATCATCCCTGAAACCATTTTGACTAGTTTCGGCCTGACGTCTTTGTACGTACGTATGTATCTCGCATAACTCAAAAACGATTAACCGTAGAATTTTTAAATTTTGGATTGGGACTATTGTAACATCTAGTTGTGCACCTTCCATTTTGATTGCAATCCACTTGACCAAAAATGTCCAAAAAAAGCCTTTTTTTAACCGCAGTTATAAGTCCTCATTGAGAGCTTTTCGCGGATATATCGTGATACTTATTTTCATTGCTTCCAAAGTTATAACCAAATAAAGTTTAATTATGAAATATTTGGACCTTACAAGGGGAAGAGACATCGGTTCGAATCCACCTTCATCCCTTTTTTTTACCTTTCTTTTGAATTTAAACATATTGATTTATTAGTAATTATTAACCTATGATTGTACAAAAAAATCTACAATAAATAATAACAATTAAAAAAAAAAAAAAAATCAGAAGTTATTACCGAAATAAAATTTTATATACTTTTCATTTTAAAAAATGTGTATATGTAATTTAATAGGCGTACAAAAGTCATGTGGTGTTCCCATCAAATTTTATAGTAATATCAATAATAAGTCATTAGCGATCTAAATGAAACTAAGCGTTCATAAGTAATTAGTCAATAAACTCCAAACATCGGATAACAAATATCGTGACAAGAACATGACTATTAGACTATTTTCACTGAGCACACAGTACTACGTAAGGGATCTCACGTAAGCAAAACCGCGAAATTGAGCTTTTCATCCCACTAACATAGAGAAACCGCAACAGTCTTTTGATGTATTTCTTCATATTGAGCAAATCCTTCACATCTCATCTGAACCTAGGTTTAAATGACGACGAATATTCCCGAATATTACGGAAACTAGAATTAAGTGGTTTACGGACCATTCTGCATTGCACGCCTCATAGTTCTGCTGAGAAGAGCCAAACAGGTAGGCGAGGGTTCGTTTTGCGTACACAATCCTCAGTCGCGTTAGGATGAGTATCCTTTTATCTGGAATAACAGAAAAGTAGTCTCTTCTGGTCTTCAAATAACAGAACAGAGCAGTGGCAGCTCGTAGAATAAAAGAACCGAAAAAATGAATCGAATAGAATAGATGGAAGCAGGATAATAATCTAATTCTACACTTTATCACATTCAAGAATATGTACACGGTTTATAAGCATATCGTGCTTAAAACCCGTATTCGGTTTAACCGAATAAATAATAAAATGTAAATACAGATTTTATTTTTTAGTATTAATAGATAATAACTTAATAAAATGTCCGCTTAAAACACTATAGTCCAACGGTGCTTAATTTAAATTTCTATATACACAGAAACAAATACATAATTGGTTTTTACTAATTACTTTCTTTTTCACCCTTCCAGCATGTTTTTGAACAGATTTAGCAATCGAAGAGCCCTTAATTTCCGCCATTTCTGATCGCTACTGAAAAAAACAACTAAACCACTTTCATATTCCTTCCACCGACTAAACTAGAAAAGGGAACGAACAAGGAACGTTCCATTCACTCGCGGAGTAAAAAAAAAACTACCTTCCACCTGCAAACCAGAGTCGGCATTGCGGGATCAACAGTGCTCTCTCTCCCTTGCAGCCTCGCGTGCAGCTTCCTATATGCTCATGTGCACACGCCCACAACAGCCAAACACCACGCCGCTAGAACTGCGAAGCAGACAGTTCCATAAAAAGAATTTTCTATTTTTTCTCATAAATTCGGGGATGGCTACTGGCATTAAGCTTAAGGATTATATATTGTACAAGTATAGAGAAAGAATTAAATAAAAAAGGACTCGTTATATTAAATGTTACCGATAATATCAAATGGAAATAGGGGGTGCTGCAGTTCCACAGTGCCTATACGCGAGCCGCCACTCTTCTGTTGTTTGGGATAAAAGGTTTCTCGAAGACGTTCTCCTGGATGCCATGTAAGGCCGTTGGATGATTCATCGACCAGAACTTATTCCATTGAATACTCAGTTTAACACGCGCGAACTGTCTTCATGAAGTCGTTCTCACACATTAATTTCAATCGGAGGCCACTATCTTGGCAGCCTCATCAGCTCGTTCGATCCCGAGTATACCTCAATCCCCCGGGACTCATACGAATACTACTGTTTTGTTTTCTCTTGAGAGGCTGTTATAGATAATTAGAATTACGGGCTCAGGTCACCTGCAGTGCAAGTTCTCAAATGATCTTCTAAATTCAGTTATTATTAGAAGGCTGTCGTCGTTACAGGCCTAAATAACTCTTAAGGCAGAATAAGTTGTGTAAGCTACATAAAAAAAAACACAGACAACAGGTCCATTTTCGCACTTTACAACTAACACTTCCACCTGTGAGAAAGTATTTTTAATAAATTATTTAACGATTTAAAAATTTTCTCAACAATTTATTTGAAATTAAATAAAACAATCTCATTAAAAAACGTATTTTTCTGTTTTTAAAAGCGATACTAATTAGAGATACCTGAGTCTATATGTTTAATATATACGTATTTATACGCGTATATGTACGCAAATATAATTTCCATGAAATGTCTTCAAATTTTTTATTTTGTTGTTTAACGATTTAAATTTTTTTAAGACGATTAATTTACTTTATAAGCTTGAAGCTAGTGCACTGTAATATGATGACAAAATTTTGCAGGGTATGAAAAGTAAGAAATGTGACTGATATTCGAACCCGAGATCTTCTAAGTGAAAGACTGAGAGGCCATCGTCTAGAGGAGTTTAAATTTATTATTTTTATATAGTTATATCACTATATTAGTTTTTTTTTTTTTTATTAATATGGACAGAAACCACGTTGTTATATCTATTAATTAATTTTATATTGTAAATTCTTCTTCATTTGCGATTTCCACTGTGTAAAGTAACGCCTCAATTGTTGATGTTATTTATTTAATCTATAATTATCCTACGATTTGAATTATATTTTTATGTAATTGTGGTGAATGAATAAAAATTCTAACAGACGTCTAATAAAATTCATATGGTAGTAAAATAAATAAAAAATAACACTGTTAATCTACAGTTTACATTAATGATTCCATAAGGTAATTCTATCATGATAAAAAAATTTCTGTGGGAATCAAACCGATGACAATCAAATTAGAAGAAAGTGATATGACTAATATATACATTTATACAAATTATGTTTATTTATTTACTTTTTAGTAGATAGTGTGTTTCAAAATCTTTAATTTTCATGAATAAAATGAAAAACTTTTCTTTAAATCCTGCAAATGTTATATGTCGATTTAAAAAACAAATAAATAATTTTAAAAAGATATAAATGTAAAAGAAAGAACACCTTTTCAATTTGGTTCCATTTGCCTCATATTTATTTAATTTTACGAATATATGTTTTATTTCAATTTTAAATATATGTAGGTGAGCCTACAAACAACCCTGACCAACTACAAAAAATCCGTCCATAAGAAACGCTAAAATCTGAGGCGTGATTAATATAAGCAAAAGGATGCATTTAAACGATTTCCATTGAGCTTAAATAAGGCTCTCTGTAAAATAAAATTCAAATCTTTCAAAACTTTTGTTTGTTTTATTTAACTTATCACACACCGTTTTGTTTAGAATTAAATTCTCTTAAGTTTCGTTTAAAAATTTTATGTGTTTATTACCCATGTAACAAAGTTATTGTACGGCAAACATAAAAAAAAACAGGGGTTTTTTACTCCAATTTATTAGTTTTCACCCCATATTTCTCAAAAACTACTGCAAGTATAATTTTGGGTCCTATTCTATTTTTCAGTTTAAAAACTGTACGAAATCATTATTAATTCTTTTTCTTAATTAACATATTAAAGACATTTTCAGTACAACCTCATTTAACCTGTGTACCTGAAATCCGAGCGAAATCTTTCAATAGCCGTAACTCGCAAACGAGGCATTTTAAAACATTTGTTTATATGAACTTTTTCGATTATTTTCACGAGTAGAATAGTTTATAAAAGTCCCGGGAGAACTTCGTGATACACTCTGTATATTATTGCTTGAAAATATTTTAATTTTTTTTTTTACTTCCGGGTCCGCAGTCAAGCAATTCATTCCGCAGAGGATGAGATGAATGTTTTGTAGCGTGTGTAAAAAATGCCATGCCTGACCGGGATTCGAATCCAGGATCTCCGGGTGAAAGGGTATATATATATATATACCACTCGCGTCTTTCTATAAGTTATTTACTTATAGAAAATATTGGTTAGCGTGAAGTTCGTTTTCGATATAAAGGATGCCGCCATTATTATTATATTCTAAATTATGTGTTTTTTTTTAATTATATGTAAATTGTTAACTGTGCAATTATTGTAAAATTGAATTATGTTTTTACATGAATTACACGTTTTTCTGTACCTATGTGTAATACGCAAATGCTTTGTGTAGCTGTTCTATTGCACAAACAAAACAAATAAATTATCACTATTATTAATGTATATAAAATGCGAATCTACTTTCGAAAAACTGCTGTTTGAACACCGTGAAATTATTTATATAAGTAAAATTTTCCAATTTAGTTATCTGGATAAATGTTCTCTGTACAAAATATCACCAAAAGAACATTGTCTACAATAATTTTAAAATTTTTAAATTCTAACTGACCATCTTAGGTTTAAATGATCAATAAAGACTTGATCATAAAGGTTTGAATATATATACATTTAAAAAATATTTACGCGTTGAATTGATAGTATTCCTTGTTTAAATCGTTTACAAACAGTCAATGATTTGAAAATATTGGTTAGCGAGGAGCTCATACAATCGCCATCATTATTATTATTATTTCCTTTTCGCTATCTTTCATAGCCTAATAAATAATTTTTTTCTACTTTTCTTGTAGATACGTTGATGAAAACGTAGTAAAAATCAAAAAAAATATTTTTGAATTTTTCTAATCGAAGTTTCTTTTTTTATTTTAACTGTTAATCACATTATCCTACATTTAATATGAAATAATTTTAAAAGCAACACGATATATTAACAGATAAAAAGCCTTAAATGATATGTAAAAATAAAAAACCAAGAATAGTTTGAGTTTTTCATGTAATAGAAAAATAAATCAATCTATTTTTTTAATTTTTTGATTAGAGTATATAATAAATTATTAAACAATTATTGTCTTTTATTAATTGCAGTTTTATCGTTTACATTCTTTGCTAATTCCAGACATGCACATATAATTTAGTTATAAGCTTACCTTAATATCGTATCAAATAAATTACGTCTCAAATATATATATAATACAACAGTAAAATCCGAAAAGAAAAAAAATTAAATATAATACTAAATTTTTATCGATTAAGAAATAATAAAAATATTACTTTTAAGTAATTTATTAGTTTTAAAATATAAATAAATAACGCATTAAAATATTAAGTTATAAAAAATGTGTAATCTACAATATCGAAATGACTTAGACATGTATACAACTGTTAACGCTCGCGAATGCCATCGGTCGGGCGTCTGACAGACGGACTGAATAAACCGGGGCTTAAAAGAACCAGTAACTAGATCAATTTGCTACTACAATGCTAGTTTATAATTCTGATTGTCGCTATTAAAACGTGGAAAAAGCGCTTTCCCGAATCGTTTTACTCGTTAAAAAGTAGATAAAAATAAACCAAATAATCTAAATAAATAATTAATAAAAATAGGATTTATTTTACGGGAGGTGTGTGTGTTTGATAACGGTAAAAATTAAATTATTTTAAAATAAATTAGAGCAGACCTGAAATTTAATGTCCAGCCGAATCCACCCCGTCAAGCACTGTCCAGTTTGCACTGGTCTATCTTTCCTGGACTGACGGATATTAACTATTACCCTATTGAGTAAGCGAGGTCTCATTGCCATGCATGCATGTGCGGGATGTGTGGTATCGTCTACTGCCCACTCCGTTCCGACCGTCAGATCTGCAGATATAATATACTTTGTTGTACTTTTTATTTTCGTTAAATTTATATTGTTTATTTTCTATAATTTATATCTTTTATTAATTTAAACGGTTGTTAAATAAAAGCACTAATTTATTTTTTATTTTGTTTTTAGTAGGTAATTTGTACAGTTAATTATAAAAATTTATAAAATAGATTCATACGATACGAAAATATAATATACAAGTACACAGATAAATACATATAAAATAAATTTTGAGAAAATACTTATAATAAACCAAACTTAAGAAAAAACCATAAATCTTTTTTAACACGTACTTTAAATTTCAAATTTAAAGTAAGTAATTTAAATCTAATTAGTAACAAAATTTTTATAGTTAATTTGGTACCGATTTCAAAAGTCAAAATTGAAAATAATATTTAAAAGTCTATTTCTTATTTTGAACTGCAGTTTCTTTTTTTAAGTCAGTTTTACTTTTTATCCTTTATATTTGGACCGCTATCCCTTTGAAAAAAAAATCCGTTTCCAAGAAACACAAATGTCGAAAGATCTTTGTCTTGATAAAAATAAGAAAAGAGAATATAGAAAAAAATGCTGTTACTGACTATGGGGAAGGTTATCTGGATTATGTGAATATATATGTATATATAATTTCAGGATCTGATTCATAACACCGATGTGAGCAAAGAAGTTCATATCGACAATAACATTTTTTTATGAATTTTTATTAATTTACTATTATTATTTATTATTAATAATTTTTATTGTATTTAGAGGAAGAAATAAAAATAGGCAAAAATTTATCAACTTGCATTACGGTATGAAATCGTACTGCCGGGTTATATGTCTGCAGTAACTCGATTGTTTGTAAATGGATTTTTAAAAAAGAGGTTCATTTTGTCAAAATAGAATGCTTAATACATTTTCTAATAAGTAAAATTTTGATCAAACAAATAATTACAAAGATATTGAAAAATTAATATGGCCGCCATTTTGAAATTTTTGAACGTGACGTTTTAAATTTTTTTTTTATTTTGTAGAATAAGACAAAAAATGTAATTAAAGTAGGTTTACCCGTTCCTGAGAAATATTTTTTTTGTTGAAAAAACACAAAATGGCGTCCAGAAAGAAAACAGGATTTAATTCTTATGAACTTTTTTCCTCATTTTGGTGTCCTGAATCAGTACCTGAAGTTCGGCGAAAACAACCCGGAACACTCCATATATACAGTATCCAGAAAGTCTGGAAACGGCTTAATTATAAAAAACTGAATGCGACTATGTTACCACAACAAATTTAATTGATTGATAACTTTATAAAAAAAAACTACTCTTAGTTGTGTTTGAAATTATTATCGACCATTTTGGATCAGTCATATTGAATTCAACTTTATTTTTTTAAGTAGCATGATGGTCATATTACACATGATTTCAATGTAGATTTGAACTGGAAAAAACTTTATTGAAAACCCCGTATCAGTAGCTTCATCCGTTAAATATTGACCGTTATAGTATCCATATCGGGGTAAAACGGCCGTCTCCAAACACCATTCAAGATAAATATTTTTGGTAGAAGGGGGATAATTACACATCATGCTGAAAACGATTCTGAAAAATCGTTTTCTAAAATCAGTTCTCGTTACTTAATTATTCGAAATTTATCATTACAATATTAGATAACGATGAATCACGGTTTCTAATTTTGTTAGAAATTTCGTTGTTGGAATTAGATAACGTCTTCAACGTTGTCAAAAATCGTTAGATAACGATGAATCTGCTGTTTCTAGTTTTGTCAGAAATTTCATTATCGAATATCGTAACGATAAATTTCGAATAATTAAGTAACGAAAAGATATTTTGGAAAACAAGTTTTCAGAATCGTTTCCAGCATGAAATTATAATGTTACATGATGTAATTACCTCACTTCAACCCAAAGTATTTATCTTGATTGTGGTGGCCGTTTTACCCCGATCTGGATACTTAAACGGTCAATATCTAAAACACGGATGAAACTATCGATGCTATCGGGGTTGTCACTAAAGTTTTCCCCCGTTCAAATGTACATTGAAATTACGTGTACTATGACCATCATGTCATTTAAAAAAATAAACATATTGTCAGCCATCTTGGCGGATCCAAGATAGCTGACAATAATTTCAAACATAACTCAGAATAGTTTCTTTGATACAGTTGATTACTGTATCATTTATTCTGGCAGCGTAGTCACACTCAGTTTTCTATCATTAAGCTGTTGCCAGGCTTTGCGGACACCTGTATACATATATGTATATTAATATTTTACCGTAAGTTATCCCACTAAATTTCTTGAATTTTCATTCGAAACTAATTTGAATACTAAAATGATATTAAGATACATTTCAATAAACTATATTAATCCAAGAGCAATGATGACGATACAAAATAATTGAAGTTTAGTAACGGTGTTGCCAAACTTGTTCGGCGAATGACCCTAGGTATGAACCTTGAGTACATTTAACCTCCCCTCCTCTTTGAGATCCAACATCAGTCTTTAATAGCATATTAGTATTGCATACATAGAAAATGTTACCGTGCCAAATATGAAGATTTCTTTTGATTCAATCAGTCCCGAATTATTAACCCAAATAGATATAAAAAGACAAACATACACGCACGCGCGCATGCCTATATATTAATATCGATAAATATATATACGATGGAACAGTAAGATCTCCATTTCGCATTTATTGACGTTTCATGATCCCCTTGGTCTTAGAAACAAGAAAAATGAGGTTAGATTATTTGTAATACTGGTACTGTATTTTACCCTTTTACCTAGTTCCTTAATTATTAATTCAGAAGGGTCATTTTGATTTCCGCGATATTTTTTAACAATCATTCATATTAACAGTTATTAAAATATATATATATATATATATATTATATAAAAATATTTATATATATAAATATAATAGATATATATTTATATATCCTTATATATACTAGGGTAAGTCAATTAATATCCGCAATGTAGTTATAAATTTTATTGCAATACAAATAGGAAACTTACATGTACATGATTTTTCAACATAGTCCCCTTGCATTTTAACGCACTTGGTACATCGTTGCACAAGCTTCCTGATGCCCTCATAAAAAAAGATTTCGGTTGAGCTGCGAGCCAGGAATGCACCGCTTCTTTCACTGTTTCGTCCGAGCTAAATCGGCGGTCCCTTAATCCCTCTTTGAGTACACCAAAGAAGCGGTAGTCAGAAGAGGCAAGATCAGGACTATACGGAGGACGAGCCGGTACTTCAAGTTGATTTTCTGGAGAGTTTCAGCAGTGCGGGCAGCAGTATGTGGACGGGCATTGTCGTACAACAACACAATACCTTTCGATAGTAGTCCTCGGCGTTTGCTTCGAATCGCAGGCTTCAGCTCGGCAGTAAGCATCTCACTGTAACGCGCACTGTTTATTGTCGTACCCCTTTCCTCATAATGTTCCAGTGCCGGGCCTTGTGAGTCCCAAAAAACCGTAAGCCCAAACCGTTCAAGACCCAACCGGACGGTTGGGTCTTGAACTTTTTTTTGCAAGACGAATTTGGACGTTTCCATTCCATACTCTGCCGTTTACTCTCCGGCTCGTAACGATGGATCCGTGTTTCGTCACCGGTAATGATTCTGTCTAAGAAGATGTTGCGTTCGTTACCATAGCGATCCAAATGTTTTTGGCAGATGTCCAAGCGCGTTTGTTTATGCGACTGTGCGAGTTGTTTTGGGAGCCATCTTGCACAGACTTTATGAAACCCAAGTCTGTTGTGGATGATTTCGTAGGCAGAACCGTGACTAATTTGCAGACGATGTGTCACTTCATAGATAGTTACTCGTCTGTCTAAGAAAACCATGCCACGTGCATGCTCAACGTTTTCCGCATTTGTGGCGGTAAACAGTCGTCCGGCTCCTTCGTCGTGCGTAACACTTGTGCGACCGTTTTTGAATTTTTCAATCCATTCATAGACACTCCGTTGCGGCAAAACACTGTTCCCGTACTGTACCGAAAGTATTCGATGAATTTCGGCCCCTGATACACCTTCCGACCACAAAAAACGGATCGCTGAACGTGGCTCTTTGTTGCAAACAGAAAGCGGTGCAGGCACGGTTAACGGCAGAGCAGCGATATGGAACTAACCTAGCAGCATCAAATCTGTACAGACATAACAACAAATAAACCACGCATGTGTCATCTACACAACATCACAGTACTACCAACATAAACAAAAATATAACTAAATTGCGGATAATAATTGACTTACCCTCTTATTTATATATATTGAAACCGGAACGATATATTCTCCCACAACACAAAGAATTTGTGAAAATTCATTACAAATGTAGTGAACATTTCCCGGAGACAGTTTATATTTCGTTTTATTTTTGGAGAACTATCTTGTGAAGCAGTTGTAAAAGAATTACTTAAGTTGAGAAAATTTGCTAGGTTACTGATATGAAAGACGCAAGTCTGTCTGCTTAATTCTAGGTCAGCTGAAAACATTACTGCTGTTGCTAAAAATTTCGCTGAAAAACCGGATCCAGTTCCAAGAGGTTCACAACAATAAGCCTATATCACATTTCACACAAATATCACATTTTTCGCATTTTGGATAAAGAACAGAACTACTGCGTGTGAGACTTTGAAAATCCTAGAATAACTCACTTATTTATCTTTACGGCTGGCGTAAAGTTTATCTTTATGGCTGTGATTTTTCGAGAACAATTACGGCACAGTGGTCAATGCAGAGCACTACCGCATGATTGTTTGATCTTAAGTTTGATCATCTTTGTTTGATCTCGTAGCTCTGAAAGAGCTACGAGCAGCGGCTCGCGTATAGGCACTATGGAATACAACACTTCCTATTTTCACTTTATATTATCGATAACATTTAATATAATGAGTCCTTTTTTCTTTAATTCTTTCTTTATACTTTTACAATATATAATCCTTAATCTTAATGTCAGTAGTCATCCTCCAGTTTATGAAAAAGATACAAAAATCTTTGTATGGAACTGTCCGCTTCACAGTTCCAGCAGCGTCGTGTTTGGCTGTTGTGCGCATGTGAACATAGGAAGTTGCATGCAAGGCGGCACGGGAGATACTGTCGCTCCCGCAGTGCCGACTCTGGTGTGCTGGTGAAAGGTAGTTTTTTTTTTTACTCCACGTGTGTACGGAATGTTCCTTGTTCGTTCCCTTTTCTAGTTTAATCGGTGGAAGGAATATGAAATCGGTTTACTTATCAGAAGATGGCGGCAGCCAAAGAGCTCTACTTTGATTGCCAAATTCGTCCAAAAACACGCTGGAAAAGCGAAAGAGTAGGTAATTAGTAAAAACTAATTATGTATTTGTTTCTGTGTACATAGAAATTTAAATTAAACACCGTTGGACTATACTGTTTTTAAGCGGACATTTTATTAAGTTATTATCTATTAATACTAAACATATAATCTGTATTTACATTTTATTTATCCGGTTAAACCGAATACGTACCATATTCTTGAATGTGATATAAAGCGTAAAATTAGAGTATTATTCTGCTTCCAGCTATTCTAATAGTTTCATTTTTTTTTTTTCAGTTCTTTTACTTTATTTACACTCATACATATCATCCTCTGAAGTATTATCTAAACGGTAGTTACCGGAGGCTAAACAGGAAAAAGAGAGATAGAGTTGTTTTACTTTAGAGAAATTTTAACCATCGCTTTCAAAAAGCCCAGAAAAAATTTTTCTGGAAGAGCATCCCCCCTAATTTTAGATACGAGCCGCCACTGACTACGATTTATACAAACCGTCAAACGATTGCATTATTGAGTGAGAAATTCCCAAGACGGATTACCTCACGAAACGGAGTCATCAATCAGTCAACTAGATCGTGCATTCTAACACCTCTTGGCTTATTTTCCTTTAGGATTTATTAAGAAATACAAGGCATGTTATTTTGAGTAAGGTCCGTTTTGAATGACTCGTAGCCAGTGGCGGCTCGTAGCTAAAATTAGTGGGGATGCTGCTCCAGAAAAGTTTTTTCTGGGCCTTTTCAAGTCTATGGTAATAAAGTTTTCTGTAAAATAAAAGAAAACTTAAAAAAAGAATCAAATAGAATAGCTGGAAGCAGGATAATAATCTAATTCTACACTTTACATCACATTCAAGAATATGGTACACGGTTTTTAAACACATTGTGCTTAAAAACAGTATTCGGTTTAATCGAATAAATAACAAAATTTCAATAAAGGTAATATTTCTTAGTATTATTAAATAACTTAATAGAATGTCCGCTTAAATACACTATAGTCCAATGGTGCTTAATTTAGATTTCTATGTATGCATAACCAAATACATAATTAGTTTTTCCTAATTACCTTCTCTTTCGCCCTTCCGAGGTGTTTTTGACACATTTGGCAATCGAAGAGCCCTTGCTTTCTGTCATCTTCTGATCACTATTTAAAAACAACTAAACCGCTTTCATATTCCTTCCACCGACTAAACTAGAAAAGGGAACGAACAAGGAACGTTCCGTACACACGCAGAGTAAAAACAAAAAAATTTCACCAGCACGCCATGGTCGGCGCTGCGGGAGCGACAGTGTTCTCTCTCCCTCGCAGCCTCGCGTGCAGCTTCCTATGTGCTTATGCGCACAACAGCCAAACACCACGCCGCTGGAACTGTGAAACGCACAGTTGCGTACAAAGATTTTTGTATATTTTTCATACACTGGAGGATGGCTACTGACATTAAGCTTAAGGATTATATATTGTACAAGTATAGAGAAAGAATTAAAGGAAAAAGGACTCATTATATTAAATGTTATCGATCATATCAAGTGGAAATAGAGGATGCTGCAGTTCCGCAGTGCCTATATACGAACTGACAATGCTGTACACAGCAGCTAACGCGAATAACGTTAACTTGCAAACAGATGATCGTTGATAAAAAAAAAAACACACGGTTCGCCAGCGCCATCAATTTCCACCGCATCTAATGGTGGCAAATTGAAAACGGCCCTTACTTAAAAAACACGCCTCCTAAGTTTTAGCCAGTAGTTAACAAGCAGTTTAAGCGATTAAAAATAATATTCAAGCTTTTTTATGTCGATTAAAGCAGCAATCGTGTGAAAATGTTAAGCAGAACTTCCTTCGCAGAATTAAAATTTATAATAGAAACGGAGGCGGCATTTTATCTGATATAGTGTTTATTCGTAAATTATATATAATCGTAATTTTTTTTAAATTTAGATTGCATTCTTTGTTATCGATTATGTTTGTTTTTTGTATTCTGTTATTGCTTCGTTTGTCATGAGAGGTGACACATATTATTAATATTCTATTTGAGATGGACTAACTTCGGAAGATCTCTTGACACGTTACGCTAAGCCAGAAATTTCACTTACGGTCGCAATTCATTTTGCGATCGATTGAAAAAATAAATTTTCCGGGAAAAAAATTAAATTGAAATAAATATAACGGTAATTTTTCAAATAATATATGGTTTATTTTAATTTAAAATTATACCTCTTAATGGAAAATCCTTTATATTATGATTGCTGAAAAAATAAAATCAAAAATACCTTTCAACCTTCTATGCAAGCAATGCAATTTTTCGATTAAAAAATTTTCTGTTTAAGCTACCGGAAAAACACTTCATAACAAGATCATCAGAAAAAAAACTGCTTTTAAAAAACAAAAAAAGAATAGTTGAAATCAGTTTGTTTGGGTAAAACTGAGGCTTAAACGTAAATTTAAAGAAATACATACAAGATTAAAGAACTTCCTTCATTTTTTATATCGGTTAAAAACGACACAGTATGACTAATCATCATTTACACATACCCACGCACGAACCACAGGAACATAAACTCACACGCACATAAGTTTAGTCATTATTATACATTTCCTAATTTTATTAATAAATTTGTGCGGTCTAGTTTTTTTTTCATTTTATTTAATCCCGATTTTTAAACTTACATTAAAGATAAACCTTAGGAATTTATAAAAATATATAACTGACGTTATTAATAACAAAAAAGAACATGTTTTAATGAGTTTTAACCGAACAATAAAATAATTATTTTGCGTTGGTAGTTGTAATTTACATCCAGAAATATGGGGCTGTTCTTAAAGATCTAAAATAATATGAATTCAAGGTCGTTATAATTTAAGCTTAATTTTTAAAAGTTGATACTAATTTAATATTTAAATTGAAAATATTATTAAAAAAATACATAAATATTGGTGCATATTTGCGTAAATGTTCGTTGTTTTCTTTTTATTTTATAAAATAGTTGTTAAATATAAAATTAAAATGGTATAAAAATTGTTGTTGTAGTACAGAATATATGACTTTTACTTCCTTGTACGAAGTAAAGGAAGTATTATGATCACGGAAAATTTCGGTTTTCAGATTTCAACGGAAATATCCATTTTGACCATCCCTGAATTCATTTTACTGAGTTTCTGCGTGACGTATGTATGTATCTCGCATAACTCAAAAATGATTAGACGTAGGATGTTATAAGTACCTTCATACCTTCATAAGTACGGCCTCGACGATGAACAGAACTCCCCGGTATGCGAGGAGGAGGAAACGCCATACCACGTGAAGGACCTAGGACAGAACTACTTGACATACTAGGCAGGGTAGTGATGTTCCAGCCTGAGGATCTGATGGACATAATGATAGAAAAGAAAGAAAACTGGAAGGCGATCACTACGTATGTGAAAATCATGATGAGAGACCTCCAAGCATGGGAGGAGACACGATACAATAGGCGGCGTCGGAGAGTGCGGGGGCGGACAAGTTCGTTAGCGGTTCCAGGAAGGGTGGTAGCCAGGGGTGACGGTTTATCGGTAGTGCGCAGGTTTACATACGCATATTAATAACATCTTGCGACACCTGTTAGCGAGCCCGACACTGCTCTTAGGCGTCCGTAAATGGGATTCCCATCTCTTTAACAAAAAAAAAAAGTCGGATGTTGAAATTTTGGATTTAGGACTACTGTAACATCTAGTTGTACACCTTTTCTTTTGATTACAATCAATTAGACCAGAAGTGTCCAAAAAAATCCCAATATCCAAAAGAATTTGGATTCTGGACTTTTTCTTAATTGCTGTAATAAGCCTTCATTAACAGGTTTTCAACGATGTAAGTGGTACTTACTTTCATTGGTTTCACAGGTATAGCCAAATAAAAAAATATGTGGATATTAGAAGGGAATGGCATATCGGTTCGAATCCGACTTCAACTACTTTTCTTTTTTTTTTTATTTAAATACATTGATTTATAAATAATTATTAACCTCTCATTGTAAAAAATGTTTTACGATGAATAATAGTTCAATAATAACAATAAAGATAAAAAAAATATGAAAAGAAGTTATTAGTGAAGTTAATAGTTTTTCATTTATGCGAGATACATACATACGTACAGACGTCAAGCCGAAACTAGTTAAAATGGATTCAGGGATGGTAAAAATTGATATTTACGTTGAAATCTGAAAACCGAAATTTTTTGCGATAACAATACTTCCATTACTTCGTACAAGGAAGTAAAAATTAGGCACCGGCGAGATTCGAACTCACGATCTCCTGTTTACTAGACAGGCGCTTTAACCAACTAAGCCACGGCGCCGTTGTTAAAATTTTGTTTGTAAATGAGAAAATAACATAAGACAAGTAATTAATTTTTTTTATAGATATTTCAATATAGATGTTTAATCAGAGGAAAAATCTAAGTTACCAATCAAATTTAACATTTATGATCTCGAAGAAAAAAGAAAATGTTAAGAATTTCTTTTATTTATTACTGCCATTAATTAAGTTTTCTTTCCTCCCCTTCTTTTTATTTATGTTAAATAACTTTCAAAAAGATATTTCATTTTCTGTCAAATATAGAATGAGTTTCCTATTTGTATAATATATTATCAAGATCAAATTATATACCGCGTCAAAAAATTAAAATATTTATATTTTTATTTTGTTATTTTTGATAAAAATCAAAACAAACGGAATTCGAATATTTTTTTTTTTTAAAGAATGCCCCTTTATTGTAGATCTTCATCTACAATTACCCTTCTTTAATGAATAGTTCCTTTCTTGATATATATATATATATATATATGTGTGTGTGTGTGTGTGTGTGTGTGTGTGTGTGTGTGTGTGTGTGTGTGTGTATACTACAGACAAGACTATTTTCAACAGTGACCTGGCAAAGCTATTTTTTATCAAGTAGCAATGTCATCATACATACTTAATTTGATGTCAAGTTCCAATTTATTTTTTTTTGGATGTAGGTCAGGTTTAATCTCAATAATATTACTTCCGTTTGCTGTTCGGTTCTTATATATAGCCTTGCAGTAGTTATATTATTGGCCCTGACGATTGTCAGGAGACAGGGATAGATATCCAGGGGATAGATACGAACTAATTGATACATTCTCGATTTGGTTCATGATACCGTAACATAATGACGTTACAATTATCATTTGTTAGCTTAGTTTTCATTATTTTATTTACGCTCAATCTTCATGAATTTTTAAATAAACTGTGATAATACTTGGTTATGACGTAATGTATTGTAATGTTTTTTGTAATTATAGCTTAAAAATATTTTAGGTACAAATTTTATTTGTATTTTCGTTTTGAAAGTTTTTGAAACTTTTAATTCAAAAAAAATAGTAATTTTAATTTTTGCCTTTTTCTAGAATGCTTTTTGCTTTTTGCTTTTTTTTGTATGGTTTTCCAAAAAAAATTGTCCTTTTTAATAGGATATTTATATAAGAATTAAATAGTGTAGCAGAATTAAATACTTAGATGTATTAATATTTCTCCACGATACTTTTCACAGGAATAACTTATAAAAACACCATATATATTTATTTACGAAATATTTTCTGTAATAAAAGTATAATTATGGTCGTCCCTGTACGCGTATCACGCAAAAACTACTGGACCTTTTTAGATTTATATCTTAGATGCTTGGTCATTTTTTCCTATAAATTACAATGGTATTCCTAATGGGCATTAAGAT
Organism: Lycorma delicatula; assembly: GCF_047948215.1. Taxonomy (NCBI): domain Eukaryota; kingdom Metazoa; phylum Arthropoda; class Insecta; order Hemiptera; family Fulgoridae; genus Lycorma; species Lycorma delicatula. The sequence continues at coordinate 44,232,782 of NC_134456.1, read as the reverse complement.
ATTACAGATAATAATTAAAGAAAACAATTAATTCTTTTACGTCATATTTTTATTACCAAGTTAAAAAAAAAATCTGATGTGGGCACCAGATAACTAACTTTGTTGTACGCCTATTAAATTACATAAACACATTTTTTTTTTAAATGAAAAGTATATAAAAATTTATTTCATTAATAACTCACATATTTGTTCATTTTTTTTCTTACTGAATTATTATTTATTGTATTTTTTTAAAATCAGATATTAATAATTATTAATAAATCAATATATTTAAATTAAAAAAAAGTTAAAAAAAAGGAGATGAAGTCTGATTCAAACCGATGTGCCTTCCCCTTCTAAGATCCAAATATTTAATTAATTAAAATTTCATTTGGGTATAACTCTGGAACCATTGAAAATAAATACCACTTATGATATATCGTTGAAAAGCTCCCAAGAAGGGCTTATTACTGCAGTTAAGAAAAAATCCAAAATCCAAGTATTTTTGGATTTTGGGTTTTTTGGACACTTTTTGTTCAATCTATTGCAATCAATGAGGAAGGTGCACAACTAGATGTTACAACAGTCCTAAATCCATAATTTCAACATTCTATGGCTAATCGTTTTCGAGTTATACGTACATACGTATACGTACGTACGTACAGACGTCACGCGGAAACTAGTCAAAATGGATTCACGGATGGTCAAAATGGATATTTCCGTTAAAATCTGAAAACCGAAATAATTCTGGATCATAATACTTTCTTTACTTCGTACAAGGAAGTAAAAACTGAGTTCAGATCTGTATACTAATCATCTAATCTAATCTGTGAAATATTTAATATTTTATTAGTTTATTATTATTATTATTGTAATTAACTTGAATTAGCACATTTAGCGAACTTTTATGGGCTTTTCAAATCCCATAAAAGTTCGATTACAATCGTAAATGAAAACGTAAAAACGAAAACAATATAAGTTCGTTATTGTAAACGTTAATCGATTGTAAGTTGTTTATTTTCTGTCGATATTGGATTGTCAAAATTTAAAAAAAATTTTCTTCAAGAAACAGAAGTAATCTTTATTATTATTATTCTAAGTCTGCTAAAGAATGAGAATAGTATCTCAGAACAGCTGAAGTGCGTTATTCTCAGCTAGCTACTGACCGAAAACGCTACGTCCAGACTTGAATTCAGCTTCGTTTTCAGCAAGAGTGTATCAGAGCTTTTACGTCAAGAACGAGTGAAACGTTGGAGGAAAGAGAGCTTTACAGGCTTTAATTGTTATTTATCTGTATTATTCTGACAACCATGAGGATAAAGAACACAGTGGAGATCCAGGGGATTCCGCCCCCTGGCTAAAAGGGAAGGGCAAGCGAAACGAGCCCTGAACGACTAGTTATAATTATAGTTTTGAGTTTATTCGTAAAATTCAGTGACGTAGCAAATTACATATGCTTCATGATTTCAAGAATATATACAGCCTCTGAGGAAAAGCCTGTATAGAGTTTTCAGCTTCAAAAAAAAACTCGTTATTATAGCAGGAGCATAGAAATATATGCGAACGCGCTCGCGCACGTACACTTATGCCATTACATATTTTACATTCAAAATTAAATTCTATAGCACAGCTAAAATAAAGTATCTAAATAACAGGTGTATTACATATTATAAATATATGAATGTTCCTTAGACTAACTTAATCTACTGTAGGTGACGTATCCTCAGAAATCTCTGTAAAAATTATTCTATTTAATTATTTCTATAAAAAAATTGAATTTCTTATCGTAAAAGCCACCTTCTTACTTTTTTAAATCTATATTTCTTTTATTTTTTCCATTTGGAAGTTTATATTAAATTATAATTGATAAAAGGTTGTGAATTTCACGTAAAACTTGATTTTTGGATCTGATCACTGGCAAATAATCAGCGTTACAAAATATACTTCATTATAATACATTACAGTATACGTATAAATCATCTAATTATATGATAAATTATAAATATAAAAACATAAATTATAAAATAAAAAATAGATGCGATTAAATTTCATGTTAATTATTTAAAAAATAAACGCAAATTTAATGTATTAAATTTTAAAAAATTATTACAAAATAATTTACAATTCAGAAGACGTTATTGAAAAAATTAATTTAAGCAAATATTTGTGTACACTTGAAAGGGATGCAGAAAATTCAGAGTTTAAACAAAAATTCAGTTACTATTATTTAAAAATTCATAGAATAAGTAATGTTTTTTTAGTTTCCTGTGCGAAGTAAAGGAAGTATTGAAATCAAGAAAAATTTTGGTTTTCATATTTCAACGGAAATATCCATTTTGACTAGTTTCGGCGTGACTCATCTCACATAACTCAAAAACGATTAGCCATAGGATGTTGAAATTTTCGATTTAGGACTGTTGTAACATCTAGTTGTAATGCTCTCCCTTTTGATTGCAATCGACTGGACAGTGACCAAAAAAGCCCAAAATCAAAAAAAAAACAAATTGGACTCAGGCAAAGAAAGTAACTTGAAGGTGAAGGGGTGAAGAACAGCCCCCTGTGGAGCCGTCGTGCGTCTGCACTTGTGAGGATGGGCGACGGTGATGAAGCACGGGGTCTCTGGACCCCTGGACCCTAAAGGCACCTCCTGAGCCCGCGCAATGCTTAAACTGCAGGACCGACCCCGGAGGAGGAGAAACGGTGAGATAGGAGTTTTAGTCGGTAGGGTGCGGGTACACATAGGCTCTCAATAACATCTAGCCGAACTCGTGTGAGTTCGACATTCCCCCATTTATGGGGTATGCGTAAATGGCATTTCTCAGATTCACCTATAACAAAAATATATCTATCTATATATATATATATATATATATATATATATATATATATATACCGGTTAACATGTAATCTTTAACAGAACCAGGTCAACCACTCCTGAGACGTGAGTGGTTAATTGAGTCCCAACCACTAGCATTCAAATTCATATAAAAGCAATTGCTTTACAAGGACTAGAACTTTAAAATCTCGACTTCGAAAATCAGCTGATTTAGCGATGACGAGTTTAACCGCTAGACTCACACGGCAGGGTAATAATAATAATAATTAAAATCTAAAAAAAAACTGGTTAATTAAATAGCTGAAGTGGTTTTAATTTTTTACGAATAATCTTATTACAAAGGATAATTACATATCAACTTCGTAGTACGCTGAGCTATTCTTTTGTATTAAATTATGCTATTAACGAATTACTAAATTTAAAGAGTGAATTTTTACTTCCTTGTACGAAGTAAAGGAAGTATTGTGATCTCGAAAAATTTGGGTTTTACATTTCAATGGAAATATCCACTTTGGCCATCCCTGAATCCATTTTCACTAGTTTCCTCGTAGCGTATGTATGTATCTCGCTCGCATAACTCAAAAACGATTACCTGTAGCATGTTGAAATTTTGAATTTAGGACTGTCGTAACATCTAGTTGTGCACTTCCCCTTTTGTTTGAAATCGACTGAACCAAAAGTATACAAAAAAGCCCAAAATCAAAAAAGAAAATTTGATTTTGGACTTTTTTATTAACTGCAGTAATAAACTCTCATTGAGAGCTTTTCAACGATATTTTATAAGTGGTACTTATTTTCATTGGTTCCAGAGTTATAGCCAAATAAAATTTTAATTAATGAAATATTTGGATCTTAAAAGGGGAAGGTACATCGTTTCGAATTAGTCTTCATCTCTTTTTTTTTTTACTTTTTTTTAATTTAAATATATTGATTTATTAATAATTGTTACCTTCTGATTGTAAAAATGCTTTACAATAAATAATAATTCAATAATAACAATAGAAAAAAGTAGGAAAAATATCAGAAGTTATTAATGAAATAAAATTTTATATACTTTTAAAAATGTGTATATGTAATTTAATAGGCGTGTTGTCCACATCAGATTTTTTAACAAACACAGTTCATTTCGTCACAAGGAAACGTTTACGTTGATAGTATCATAAAAAAACGTACTATTTAGAATCGGAAACGAGAAATTCTCTTTAAAATTATTATAATTTAGTGTTAATTTGTAATTTTTATTATAGTGATTTACATAATTTTATATTAAGAGATATTTTTTTTATTTATGACATTTTACACCTTTATGACATGCATTCAATCGTTCCCAATATATCTTATTGACTTGGAGTTAAGGTTTTTTTTATAAAGGTTTACTTTTTAGACATTTAATAGAAATAATCACAAACGAAAAGACTTGGTGGTAGATTATAAGTTATAGTGACTCATTCATGAAATATTTTGAAGTGACACGCAATATAAAAGCACAAGAAAAAGTTACCTGATAAGGTCTTTGTAATTTATTTTTGTATGCACGGTGATCGTAAAAACTTACATTAATCAAGCTGTATCTTAATCAGATTCAGATGCCGCTTCGCGTGTTATAATGTAAAAAAAAGCAAGCTACATTTATATGGAACATTTGAAATTATAATTTAATGATTATCCATTTTTTAAATAAATATACCGGCAAATTAAATAGAAAGATTTTTTTCACACACCACTAACAGTTCACATTGAAGATGTCATTTGTTAAACTAACTTTGATTTTCAGTTGTTCAATTTTATAATATTACTACCGATAGGCTCATTCTAACACAAGGGAAGGAGACATAATTATAACCCTGATATTTCATCAATGTTTACAGGAAATTCTTTGCGAATGATCCGATTAAATTAATTCTAGAACAATCCGTTTAAATTCTGAAATAAATATAATTTCAAAAAAATTCCTGAAATATTAATTTTTATTTAAATAAATTATAACTTCCCTGGATACACCTCTAATGCTTTTGCTGCAACTTACTCACAGCAATAAAGGGAAAGCATAACGATCGGCAAAAATTCTGATATCGTGGTTTTTGTAAACGTTGAAGTTTCAAAACTTCCTTAGCCCAAAAAAAATCTGGTGTACACAACACATGACTTCCTTGTACGCCTTTTAAATTACACATACACATTTTTTGCTTTACCTTCATTTAAATTTATTTTATTTGAAAGTGACATACGATCCTCAAATTCTTAAATAAAGTGGACAGTTACAAAATTGGTGAAATATTAGATTTTATTACCATCAAATATTAATACAATTATTAATTCAACAATCTTACATGAAATATTAGGATAAAGTAAAGTCCCTTTACTACTCGTATTGCTCGATCAGTATTATTCGTATCTTCGTGAGTTGCTGATTAACGAAAGTTTCAAATTTCTGGTGTGTCGTATAAATAAAAGTTTATAATAATTAAACTATTCCGTTTAGTGAACTCCTGTATACCGGTTACAAATGTTAATTTCGACCTTTCGGTGTAAAATATTCAGTTTTTATTATTGGATTATTTGGTGAATAATCAAAAATGAAAAAGAAACAATCATACAGAAAAAGAAAGATAACATGAAGAAATATATCTCAAAAAAACGACAAGAAGATGAATATGAAGAAGAACAAGTTAAGAACAAGGGAAGAATAAAAAGATTAAGAGAGGATGATGAATATAAAGAAAGGGAAAATTTGAAAACTAGAGAACGTGTACACAAATTAAGGTCAGAAGAATTATATCAAACCTAAGAGCGATTAAATGATTGGCAACAAAAAATAAATAAACAAAATGATCAACTCTGACTTAGGGAGAATATTGTCCGAAATATCAGAGGAGTAATGAACTAAAAGAAATAATTTTTTTGCAATTTATTAAATATCGGACATGTGTGCCTCAGTGTATATGTTGTTCTTGTGAGGGTCTATTTTTAGTCACTCTGTAGTTAACATTAATGAAGTTAAAATTAAACAGAAATTCAAAAATAATTAAATAAAATTAACAGAAATTAAACTAATCCAAAAATAATACGATAAATTATAATTTTCAATTAATATTAAATAATCAGATGTTTTACCAAATCTATTACATATACACATATGTAATATATCCTATTAAATTACATAAACACATTTTTAAAAGTACATAAAATTTTATTTCACTAATAACTTATAATTTTATTCATATTTTTTTTTTTTTTTTTTTTTTGTAATTATTGAATAATTATTTATTGTAAAATATTTTTCACAATCACGGGTTAATAACTATTGATAAATCAATATATTTAAATTTAAAAAAAGTTAAAAAATAAATTTAAAAAAAGTTAAAAAAAATAAAAAGGAGAAGAAGTAAATGACCCCCCCCCCCAAATTAAAAATATCAATATTTTTAAACTTTAATTTTCAAAATTGTTTTTTTCTCGATAAAAGATTTCTAGATAAAGTTTTATCGTTTTATTGTTACTTTAAATTAAAAAGTAACAATTAAACGATTATGAAGAACAGATAAAAAATCAAGCGGATATCTTTTTCAAGAACCTCAATTTACTGAAACCGGAAATAGATAAATAAAATTAAAAGTATAACGGTTAATAACAAATAAACAAGAAGTCCAGATAAGGCATGACGTCAGATACAGGGAGGGGCGTAGACTAAACGTTATATAAAGACTAACAGAAATTTAATAGTACTAGTACAATAGGTTTTCATAATAGCGTTATTTCGAAACGCGTAATAATTGTAATTTTCAAAATTGAAAATCAATTTGTATCTAATATTAACACTGACGCCAGGGGAATTATTTTTAAAAGAAAAAGGGGCTAATGGGATCCTACTTAATTTTTTTTTTTAATTTTGAAATTTGTATCATTTCTGATATTTAATCTGTTTTTAAAATTGTAGCTGTTATTAAAAATATTATTTGCGGTAGCTGTTGAGTAAAGGAATCAAATAAAATTCAAATTTTTTTACTAAAAAATCTCTTTTATCAATTATTCTAAATACATTTTATAATAATCTTGTTAAGCATGGCTTGCTGGTATAAGTATTTAATTATAGTTAATATACAAAAAATCGCTTACCCACAATTGAATTCGACGCATTCAAGCGCTTTCGGAATTAAATTCCATCTTCAGGAACTCCCATAATCGTCCTATTTATAACATTAATTAAAATTTAACGTGTAAGATTATAAGAAAATCATGATATCTGCGTAATTATAAGAGTAGGTATATTATAAAATTATGTCAACATAAATGTCCTGTCAATTTGATGGTCTCAACTGTTATCAGTTGTTAATTGATAATAGTTTAGATCACCAAATTGACAGGACGTTTACGTTAATTTTAAAACATATGACGACCTACTGTTTTGTTTCAAGCAAATATCACGATTTTCTTATAAATTTTACATCTGAAGTTTTAATTAATGTTATAAATAGGACGAATATGACAGTTTCTGAAGGTGGAATTTAATTCCGAAAGCGCTTGAATGCGTCGAATTTTATTATTGGTAAGCAGTTTTTTGTATATTAACTATAATTATTCTAAATACGGTATAATTTTAACGACAAAAAATTCATTCGGTTAAGTAGATCAACTGCTTGACCAAACTGACATAAAAAAAAGTTTTACAAAATTGGTTACTGAATATTTTGATCTTTTTCGCAATTGAATTTAAGATACTTGCGTAATTAAGTCATTAATACTTGTATGGAAAAAAGATCTGCCCTATTTCAAATAAAAAATAGTAAGAGCAAAATCACGAAATCATTATATCAGATTTTTTTTTAATCAGTTTAGTTAACCGTCTTGATGCAATACTTTCAATTTTTCTGATCAGTATCTTTAGATTTATCATAATTACTACAATCTACTTCCTTAGTTACCTATTTTATACATTCCAACCTTTGTCTACCTCAGATTTTAATATGTACACCTGGCTCTATTTCTTAATTTACTAAACCTGGATGATTAAAATATCTTGTTTTTCATATGCATGAAAACTATTAAACAAAAAAATCCCTTTTGGCACGCCGGAAGGCGGAGGTAGATTTCACTGGTGCTAAGTAGGAGATAAAAAAGATTTCCACCTTAAAGTTAAGAAAAACTTCAAATTTACTCGATACGACAATGGTTTCATGTAAAAAATGTTCACATGTTTAGCATACAAGCCCTATTTTCTTACAATTCTAGCAAAAGTTTGATCATCCCTTGCCGTAAGGTTTGGTCATATCAAAAATTATTTCAGACAAAGGTTTTAGGTAATATTTAGAGGACTAATGACCACTTTAAACCGATTCAATACTGTGCCTATTAAGGGAGGTATGATTTTTTTTGTCTTCAAAATCCCATTTTTTTCACCCCCTGGGCCAGTGGTTGATGATATCAAAAAATTTTACTTGCATAAGTTTTAGGCCCTTATCCAAAGAATAGTGGAAACTTTAAACGAGTTCGATATTTTACTTAATAAGAAAGATATAGCGATATTTTGTTTTTTTTTCGATAAAGCCACCGCATTTCTACCCTCATGGTCTGATTTTGCCAATTAACGAACTCTACCGAGATTTTTGGTCGTCATATTTTATGTATTAATTTGAAAGTGATTGGTGGAAAATTACGGAAGTTATCATGTCCACAAGAAAGAGAAATATATATATATATATATATATATATATAGATATAAGAAATATATATATATATACTTTTGAGCTGACGGTGGTTTTGGGGTCTGGGGAATGTGAAACGCGAAGATTTGTCGAAATTTTCTGGAAGTCGAATCATGGTATCCATTACAAATAGGTAGCTTTCTTATGAAATCTACCTAAAATACACGGCTCATCAACTTAGTTCGTCTCTTTAGAAGATTCTCCACAAATTTCTCTTTTTCACTATTCGATTTCAAACCTCTTCATTTCATGTTTTCATCTTACTATAAACATCTTTCAGTAATATGACCTCCATTCTTTTTGTTTCTGCTTTCCATATTCTCCAAGTTTCGCTTCTGAAAAACATGGTTATGTTAGTTAAGAATATATCTCTTAGATCTATATTTTATATTGGCAAACTTCTTTTCTGTAAGAAAACTTTTCTTGTATGCGTCAGTCTGCTTCAAATCTCTACTTTACGTCAATTACACCGTCAATAATATCCAATGCACATTCATAACTTCAGATGAACTATGTAAATACTTTGAAAACTTAAAATCGTTGCGGTTTAGAATAATTAACTTTTTGATGAATTTAGATCCACTATTTAAAATTTGTTCAGTTTATTTTAATGAAAATTTAACCCTCTTAACATATTTGAACCAAAAAAAAATAATCATTCAATTTTTTTTTTTTGTTTTATATAAAAGTCGTGAATTTTTGGATAGATATTCCATCAGTATAAATGATATTATAATATATATTCTCAAAATGCAACTGGAAGAAGTAAGGAAAACCAACGCCATTCTGTTTATGCGTACCAAAGAATAATTTGAGGAAACACAGGTAGATTAATAAAAATGTTAACTTTTTATTTTAGTTTTATGGAAAATCTTTAACAAATATTTATACAAATTCATACAATTTTTTACAGATATTTAGGCAGAAATTATTCACTTGAATAATTTTGTTTTATTAGTTATACAAAATATGTTATAAAAATATTTTTTTTTAAATTTGTTTAAAGAAATATAATTTTTTTAACATTTATAATGAATTAAAGTTACACTACTCACCGTTCTGGTTGATAAAAAACGAATTTTTAAGCATGTGAAAAACCCTACCGGGTTGGTCTACTGATGAACGCGTCTTCGGCAAATCAGCTGATTTGGAAGTCGAAAGTTCCAGCGTTCAAGTCCTAGCAAAGGCAGTTACTTTTATACGGATTTAAATACTTGATCGTAGATACCGGTGTTCTTTGGTGGTTGGGTTTCAATTAACCACACATTTCAGGAACGGTCGACCTGAGACTGTACAAGACTACACTTCATTTACACTCATACATATTATTCTCTGAAGTAATACCTGAACAGCAATTCCCAGAGGCTAAACAGGAAAAGAAAGAAGAAGTGGCTATGTTATGTTTTGAGTTATGCGAGATACGTACAGACGTCACGCCGAAGCTAGTCAAAATGGATATTTCCGTTAAAATCTGGAAACCGAAATTTTTCGATCATAATACTTCCTTTACTTTGTACAAGGAAGTAAAAATGATGCTATTATAATACACAATGATTTAAACAAAATAAACGCCTGAAATAATGTTGAAGAAATTTTATGAAGATTATAAATATAACAAATAATTACAAAATAATTCATAATTCAAAATATGTAAATGAAAATAATTTTTTTCCTTTTTTAACCTCCGGGACCACCGTTAGGTATTACTTCAGAGGATGAGACAAATGACAATTTTTGTAGCGTGTGAAAGTGCCATGCCTGACCGGGATTCGAACCCGGAACTTCCGGATGAAAGGCCGAGACGCTACCACTCGCGCCATGGAGGCCGGCAATGAAACTAATTTGAGCTTAATGCAGCTTAATAATTTGTTAATTGGAGATGCAAAATATTCAGGGTTTTTTAGATTTTTTAATTACAATTATTTAAAAATGCAACCTCTAGAACTGTGATTCACAAAATTTTTAGTTCCACGATGTCCTTTAACCTACCGGGTTAGTCTAGTGGTGAACGCGTCTTCCCAAATCAACTGATATGGAAGTCGAAAGTTCCAGAGCCCCTAGTAAAGGCAGTTACTTTTATATGGATTTGAATACTAGATCGTGGATACCGGTGTTCTTTGGTGGTTGGGTTTCAATTAACCACACATCTCAGGTATGGTCGAACTGAGACTGTACAAGACTACACTTCATTAACACTCATATATCATCCTCATTCATCCTCAAATTATAAAGTCTCCGGGAATTACCTGAACGGCTAAATAGTAATAGTAAGAACGACTGAAGGCTAAATAGGAAAAAGAAAAAAAGACATGTGAAAAAAGCTGAAGCCTGTCCGGGATTTGAATCCAGAAACTTCTGGATGAAAAGCAGAGAGCTACTATTTCGCCAAGGTCTACATAAGTTAGTAAAATTATTACAAAGGTTTTTTTACTTGAAAACTAATTATTTGTTACTGTTGTGTTTTAATTCATTTCATTTAAGGATTCAACTGTACGGATTAATTTGTATTTAATTTACTTTATTTATTACGTAATATCTAAGCTAATAAATAAAGTAAACGTAATAATAAAAATAGAGTTATTGACTAATTAAGTAAAAAGTATAATTTATATGTTAGCTTATGTTGCAATGTTCCATACCATGTGTTATATTCTAAAATTACGTCGTTTATCTGTATTTAATGCAGTTTTGTTTGATTTCTGATAAAAGGAAATTATATGTTGTGTTATCTTTATCCGCCTTTTTTTTTTGTTAATAATACAAGCAGATGTTTCAATAATAATGTCACTATTTAATGCATCGGAGAAAAGTTAAATAAATTGTAATCTATTATTAAATGTACTTTGAAAACATAAAATTATAATATTCACTGAAATAAGGTAAATTATCTTTATAAAAAGAAAAGTTAATTATTTTAAAAATACAATAAGTTTTTTTCTCTTCTCTTACCAGGTAGAAATAATTATGAAGAAGAAAGGGGGACGTTAATTTATTGTTCTACATGTAGCTGTGACGAAGCAAAGTATATGAGATTGAAAAGGGGACCGCAGTACTTGTACGTATATTCTGAAAGTAATGAACCTAATCTTACAGCAGTTGCGACGAACAGAATGAGTTCATAATCAGTATGGATGTATATTGACATGTCGATAGTATTTGTGCATTAATACAATCCTGTTCAAATTAAAATAAACAGGAGTATATTTTCAAAAATAATCAAATTTATTATATATAAAGAATGTACGGTGTTTATTACAGTATTTTTTGGTATTAAAAATATCCTCCTTTCTCTTTAATAACCATTTCAATTCTTTTAAACATTGAATCAATAAGTTTTTTTACATATTTCTTTAATTTCTTGATATTGAAACTACACCTTTATCACATCAAAAATCATCTTCGCTTTGGTAATGTAGTCCATTTTTCTCAGTCTTTTCTTCACAATTACCCACAAATTTTCAATCGGGTTCGTGTCAGGAGAATTTCCAGGCTAGTCCAAACATTAAATCCCTTTTTGAGACGTGAAAAGCTTAACTTTCTTTGTTGAGTGATAGGGACCAAATCTTGTTGAAAACAGCGTTTTCGACTCCCAAATAAATCTACAAGTTTTTGAAGTTCTGGTAGAATTTTCAAATAATGGAATGTACTTTTCACTGTTCATCATCTCGAAGATAGGAACTAAAATTTTAGGCCCAAAATAGCTGAAGCATTCCCAAAAGATCTTCTTTAAAGAGTATGCTTTACGACTTGTTTGATATGTTTTGGAGAAACCTGCTCATCATCGCTTCTTCGCACACGTGAAACCCTTACGCCCTAAACTAGAAGATGACTCTCTTCAGAGAAAACGACTTTCTCCAAGTCTCAGAACTCCAGTTTTTGTATTTTTTTGACCCAAAGAAGCCTTTTTTCTTCGTAAGATATTGGTTTCTTATAGGCCTTCGAGCCTTGCGACCGCTTTCCAGAAGTCTTATGCGTGCAGTAGAATCGTGAATTTTCACACCGGCTGATTCTAAGTCTTTGTAACGCAAAACTGTTTTTCTGAGGATTAATTTTACTTATTCTACCTGAAATAGTAACATCTTTTAAGGTATATATAAGGTACCCGTCTAAAACTTTGTCTAATTATCTTATTAACTTCACCTAGACTAACCTTACACTCTGTTGCTACTTGTCTTTGAGTCGTACGATTATGTTCATCGACTTTTATTATCTTGCTTCTTTTCTTAGGAGTTAAATCCATATTGCTACTTTTCTAAATTTAATAATAACGAAATCACAAGATCATTCACACTAGAAGAAACAGAAATAAAATAGGTAAACAACACACACAACCTCTCAAAACAAACGAGATATATCAGGCAATACTTGAAGTGGCATCCCGGTTAGACGTGGCATTTTTCACACACGCTATAAAACATTCTTCTCATCCTCTGCGGAAAAATCCTCTTAACTGCGGACCCGAAGGTTAAAAAAAAAAAAATGCTTGAAGTGGAGGGAAACAGCTGTACTACATCTGGAATCAGTGATACAACATAACTAACTAAAAATGACCTTTTTTTCACATTAATTTGCACAAAAATATATATAATATTAAAAAGGCAACAAGAAACTATTTCCTTCTTTACCTTATCTAAAAGCTATGAGATATTTCTTGTTCTTGAAAATACCATTTTTAAGGTGACTTACGTATCATATCTGTCACAATCAGATTATGTGGTATCCTCCAACCGCTATTAAAAATATATACTAACTATGCTTTTCATTATTTCAATACCATTTACAACCGATTTGACAGAGCGATTAATGAAATTACATAGCAGAAGTCGCTATTTTATCAAGTTCTCTGTACTTTTGAAATTCGATGTGAAAATTTTATAATATTCTTTTTTGAACCTTTGGAAGGATACGAAAAAACAAAGGTTTTTTTCATGACTTTTTTGTTTGTTTACAACTTAATAATTTTGAAAAGTGATCCTAAATGTAATTAATGAAAGTGTATGTTTTTCTAAGAACATTTGTGATCACAGTTATAGTCCTCAGTATATCCACTGAACCCCACTTTACTTGATCTATTAAACCCGGCAGGGTGAACTTCTTGACCCTAGATTGCAATCTGTTGGTAGAATGGAATCTGTCAGTAGCTGGAACAGGCATTGCATTCTTCAGAAAACTATATTTTGCTTTGTAAGTGTTCTACAAAATGGACGGTTCTTTTTGTATATGTTTTGACAACTATGAATTAATGACTAAACTGGAAAACCTGCACGATGCCGTCTTTTCATTTATTTATCACAGACATTGTGAAAAATAAAATAAAAAAATTACCAAATTTTTATGGTAAATACACCATAAAAATTTGGTAAATATTTTTGGTTAAAGTCACCATAAATATTTACCAAATTTTTTTCCAGTGAGAAACTTAATGTTAAAATAAAAATGAATAAATTTTATAAACTTTACTGTAGGTAAAATATTTAACGATTATTCTACCTACATCACTGTTGCGTGTACATTTAATCACTAACCACCTAACCTGCTGGGTAATCAGATAATTATCCAAGATACTGGATCAAAATTCTGTTGTAGTTCACATTTTTTAATAAAAACAAATATAATAGAAATAATAAAATTTTTTGAACGCAAACAATTTTGATGTAGAATAAATTCAGATAGAAACAAAAAGAGAAATCACAGGAAAAACAGAATTACAATTTACTTATTTATTTAGCGTATAGCACCAAAACACACCACCAATTACAGTCAAAAATTACAAAGATTTAACAAATTAATATATGCTACTGATTCTGGAGTCGCTATCAGGAAATCTTCAGGATTCCCTTCATAAACTGTCCTAGGGCAAACTTCTGTGATGTGTTTAACAGTTTGATTTTCACCACACTCATAAAGGGGCGTCAGTGTTTTACCCCATTTATTCAGGAAATAGGCGCCCCTACCGTGCTGAATTCGTATTCTGTTTAGCGTTGAACATGACTTACGTGGCAAGTCAAAACCCGGCGGCCTTTGAGTAATACATGGGATTTGGTTATTCTGCTTTGTGGTCCATTCTTGAAGCCAGACGTCAGTTAGGTAAATCCTTCCTCTGTGGCAGCAGTTGCTGTTTTGATAGGTGGCTTTCTAGATCGAAAGCGACCACGATTGGCATCCTCAATGGCCTCATGTATCGGTAGGTTTCGATTGTCCATAATCTTCTTGTACTCTCTTACAAGAGCGTTCATACGGCGCAAGTTTGGGGGTGGTATGTGGCTCAATACCGGGAGCCATTCCACAGGAGTAGACTGATAACCCCGGCAATCATTCTCATAGTGTTATTAAGTTGAATTTCAATTCTATGAACATAAGGGTTGTTAAGCCACACCTGCGCACAATATTCAGCAGCCGAGAAGACGGGGTTCAGAGCCGATGTGCGCAAAGTGGAAGTCGATGCTCCCCACGTTGTTCTACAGAGCTTATGTATAATGTTGTTTCTCGCTTTCAATTCCTCTGCAGTTTTCATTAGGTGCTTCTTAAATGAAAGCGTTCTATCAAGTGTCACGCCTAGGTATTTCTGTGTCTTATTGTGAAAGAGCCATGTATTCTCGAATAGAATTTTAAGCTCATTATTAGCGAACCTGTACCTCAGATGGTAGCATGACACCTCTGTTTTACTAGCATTTGTTTGGAGGCGTCATCTCCGGAAGTACCTTCCCAGTTTCTCCAGATCAGCCATCGGGACCTCCTCCGACTCTTAAAATGATCTATATTTTGTTGTTAGCACCCAGTCATCGGCGTAGCCATGCTTTTTAGATCTTGTCTCTGGCATGTCTGCAACATAGAGGCTGAAAAGGAGAGGCACAAGTACCGACCCTAGTGGCAGGCCGTTCTTAAGTTTCCTTGGTGAGCTTATATCGGATCGCATGATAACTTGGTACGGAATTACAAATGAATTTCCTATGAAAAGAATATGCTGTATAATGAATAAAAAATCTGATAGGGACACCATATCACTTCCTTGTAAATCTATCAAATTACATATACACATATTTTTAAAATGAAAAGTAAATGAAATTCTAATTCATTAATAACTTCTGATATTTTTCATATTTTTTTTTATTGTTATTATTGAATTATTATTTATCGTAAATTTTTTTTTAGAATCAGATGTGAATAAATATTTATAAATGAATATATTTAAATTAAAAAAAAGTTAACAAAAAATATATGTTTATGAAATCGGATTCAAACCGATTTGGTTCCCTTAAGATCCAAATATTTCTTTAACTAAAATTTTATTTGGTTTTCACTCTGGAACCAATGAAAATAAGTACCACATATATCGTTGAAAATCTCTCAATAAGGGCTTATTACTGCAGTTAAGAAAAAGTCCAAAATCCAAATATTTTGGCTTTTGGGCTTTTTTGAACACTTTTGGTTCAGTCGATTGTAATCAAAAAGAGAGGTGCACAACTAAATGTTACAACAGTCCTAAATCCAAAATTTCAACATGCTACGGCTAATCGTTTTTGAGTTACGCGAGATACATACGTATGTACGTACAGACGTCACGTCGAAACTAGTCAAAATGGATTCAGGGGTGGTCAAAATAACTCACCGGGTTGGTATGGTGGTGAACCCGTCTTCCCAAATCAGCTGATTTGGAAGTTGAGAGTTCCAGCGTTCAAGTCCTAGTAAAACCAGTTATTTTTCACGGATTTGAATACTAGATCGTGGATACCGGTGTTCTTTGGTGGTTGGGTTTCAATTAACCACACATCTCAGTAATGGTCGAACTGAGAATGTACAAGACTACACTTCATTTATACTCATACATATCATCCTCATTCATCCCCTGAAGTATTATCTAAACAGGAAAAAGAAAGAAGGGGTGGTCAAAATGGATATTTCCGTTGAAATCTGATAAACAAAATTTTTTGCCATTACAATACTTCCTTTGACTTCGTATAAGAAAATAAAAATTTGAAAAATTTTCAGAAAAAACTCAAGAGGTAAAAGGAGAAGAAAATTTACGAAAAAAGAGGGAGATGAAGTTAGTAAACGAAAAAGTATTGGGAGAAAAGGAAACATAGTGCAAAGTAAAGTTGTTTTTTAATTCGATCCGTATAATTCGAATTTTCTTAATTCGATCTAAACGAGATATAATAATTTAAAAAAAAAATTCTTTATTCATGAGAGAATTTTTTCCACTTTCCTTAGACAATTCTTAATTTAAATGATCAAATAACAATAATAATGATATTATTAATAAATTCTTTGGTCTATTAAATCGATATTATATGTTATTTTTTATATTTTAATAATGAAAAATAAATAAATAAAAAATGTTTTACAGAATTAACTTTTAAAAACTAAATTATTTTTGCAATATCATTGATGAAATGGGAGCGAACATTACTATTGTTTGCATCATTCAAATTTGTCGTTCAAGGTCATTTACCCAGTAGGTCGTTACTATTCACTTTAATCTTATTGTAAATTTTATAATAGTAATTTCAACTCAATAATCACACGTACCACAATGTTATCAATGAATCCCTAACTACGTCACATCTTTATCAAATAGTAAAATGGACGAGATGAGATTTAAATTAAATTATAGTTGTAGTTTACCCGTGTATTTGAAACTGTCACCTCGACCAATATATTTCAATGTTGTGCACAATGTATCTTTAGAAATATGTTTAAAAAAAGGTAAATACAAAATAGAAAATGTACAAAATTAAAAATCTGTTAAAAACGAGATTAAAAATTTTATTGAGGTGTAACGAAATTTAGCTACTTTTCGATCGCCAAAACACGTTAATGTAAACAATTGACATCTGGCAGAATAGTAACTACTGTTCTACTGTTCTATTAAATTTCTGAAAAGAATCTATATAGAAAGATAAATTTATGTGGTTGGAGTACCATATTTCGATAAAAATATTAGAAGAGAAAATGTTTTTTCTTATTTACCTTCTTTATATCTGTATCCATACTCCGTACTACTATACAAAAAGAAAGAGGGTTCTTCTTTGTTTGTTGGGATAAACAAAAAAATACTCGATCAAACGCTACTAAATTTTTATCCATGTTTCTTAGGTTAACTGAGAAGGTTTTTATTAACATTTCATCACGAAAAATCTCGAGAAAAAATATATATACTTGTACAATGTAATAGTGAAGATTTGAAATTGAATCACAAACTTTAACGAATTGAATTAATGAACTGTGAACTGTGAGTATGTCTCTATCACTATGTAACTTGGGTTTGCCGTCATCCGCGGCGCAAGTGGTAGCGTCTCGGGCTTTCATCTTAAGGTCCCGGGTTCGAATCCCGGTCAGGCATGCCATTTTTCACACGCTACAAAATGTTTATTCATCTCATCCGCTGAAGCAGCTGCTGAACGGTGGTCCCGGAGGTTAAAAAACAGGTAGGTTTGGATTGAATGATTCGAATCAGTCGAATGAACAGTATTATAAAAATAATAGAATTAAATTTACTTTAAATAAATTTGAAAAGTTTCTGTTTTAAAAATAATGGTCTTCCTGTAGAAACTGTGTGCTTGAGGTTGAGTGGTGAGATATGTAAGCACCTCGTAGGAGGCTAGATCAATCATCATCAACAACATACGGGGTGCCATTCGACGTTGCTTTGAGAAGTTTAATGGGGTGCTCTTTGAAAACAATCGACCGATTTCAAAAATTCCAAACGGAATATTTGTTAGTAGGATGAAAGCTAACTTTTACATGCATTAGGTACTTGGTTTGCTCGGCATTTCTCCCGTCACCACCCTATTCGGTCGTCCTAAAGCATAAGACCGAATGTCTATGCCACAAACGGCAACTGAGCCTCGAACAGTTTAGCGACCAGTGTCCTAAATAGCTCCTAGAGCTTATCTAACAGCGTGAGCGGACTAAGCGCGGTGCCATACACCACCGGCTTTCGTGTTCCAACCGCTCACTTATCATATATTTGCTAAAATGGGTAGGCGCACCCCGTCAACTATTTAAAATATATATGACGTCCATAATAAAATTTATTTTGTCTAGGCAGCAATTCGCTGCCACGCCTAGTTTTTATAGCGCTTGGAGCCATAATAATTGGCTGGTGATGAGCCATACTCAGGGTTAGCTTCCCACGGCAATGCAGTAAGAGTTTTTCCCTTAAGCAAACTACCTATGCCGTAATTTGGAACATATTTTACCTGCATTGGGTACACCCTCGATCTAATAGATCACGGTTATTTCGTCGATGTATATATATATATATATATATATATATATATAAAGTTTATCTATTTGTTTGTTATCGCATCACGCGAGAACCAACCGACCGATTACTTTAAAATTTGCAGGATACATTCGTGTTATCCCAGGTTTTAAGTCTTCGACGACCAAGGCCGTAGCTCCCTTGAAGGTTAAGATATTAAAAATATCCATTATTTCTTCGTCCCCAAGGGGAATGAAGTTGTGAATCAAAGTTATTCATTAAGGAAATATAGATTAATCCTTTTATTTCATTATTATATTTCTGCCACCACGGTAAAGAAATAAGTTATGAATATTTCGTCGTCAAAGGTGTGTGAACTTTAATAATGAATTAAAACCTAACCGTAATTACTACTATTCTTTCTTTTGTATTTTAGTTTCTTTTTTAGGTTTCTATAAAGCCTGAATACTATAATTATTATTTATTAGTATTATTCTTACAACCATGAGGATAACGTACAGTTGGAGTTCTAGGGAGTGGATCCCTTCTCGGTAGATGGGAATGGCGACCGAAGCAAGCTCTGCGGTTGTCTAGGGCGCCGGTCCCCCCTGGAAAATTGGGTGTAGTGAGAGAAGCGAGCTCTGCAGCCATGGGTAGGTCCTTTGGCTCCGGAAGGCCCCAAAGAGCTACTGAGTTGGCTCCGGGATTCGCCTGGGCTGACTTGAGCCCCGACGGACCAGGTTCTGGCGAGACGGGTCGGCTAGTTTTTATTATATTTAGTATTACCAAAGAAACTTTCAGATATTCATTCCTCTTATTTCAGATATAAGAATTTCAATCAGTAATTCTATCGTCATTGAAAAGTTAATTACTAGTATAAAATATGGTTTGTGAATGTTAAAATCTTAATTTGATGAATGCATCAAAAGAAGCGGAAAGAGAAATGTATTTTAATTACTGCTGTCATCTCTGAAGCTTAAGATAAAAACTGGAAATTTGGTAACGTGATTTATTCATAATGAGATTGATGTCAATAAATTTATTATTTAGAAATAATTTCCTGATCAGACGAGAGATTCTCTTATAAAGTCAACAACTTTAATTATATCAGGATGAAAATACAATTATTATTTTTAACAATTTTTTGCGACATCTACAATGTAACTTGATTATTGTTCGTGTGATATTTCTAAGTAGTTAATTTATGATATACTGTTTATACTTTAATCGATGAAAAATAAAAAATATTTTTCTTAAAATTATTTTTATAAAATAACATAATTTCTAAGAATTATTTCGTAAAATTAATTATCCTGATACGCATTTTTAAAAGTAACAATTGGGTTTTAATAAGGCAATTTATAAACATACAAGAACTGTTTAAAAAAATTGTAACAGTTTTTTTAGCGTACAAAACTCAAGTCGGACGTCATAAATCTATATGAGGGCAAAATAGAAGGCAGGATTTCCTGCAGAAGATACAACAACTCTACTGAATACTAATGCGGTTTAGTCAACCTGCATCTCAGAGGAGTCCTTCAGCCTTCTGTTGAGAAGTGGTCCATTATTTCATTAGCTTCTTTTGCGTAATTACTGTATTATTACTACTCTCTCAATCCATTGCCTGTTGACCTTTTTTACATTTTCTTTTCTCGAGAAAACGTAAAAATATCAAATAAATATTATTTCAATATTATTATCCAATTTTTTAGTTTTAATTATTTATTGTTTACTAAATTAATAAAAAATTGCATAACTTGTAAAAAATATTTTACAATACATATTACATTTCACAATAGAAATTTTGTAATTTTATGTAAAAATTAGTTTTTTTAAGTTGTTGTACTGGCGCTAGGACTGTTCCTTTCCGATGAACTGTTCGAATATGTTTTAAAGTTTTTACAAAAATTAAAATAAAGAGCTAATAAGTTTAAGATCTATTTTTCATTATTTGAATTACTATATATTTATATTAATTTTACGTATACCCCATTCCACTTCTTCTATGCCATTTCAAGGCTTCTTTTAACTGTAATTTAGTACCTAGACACCTGCAGATATTTTATCTAAATAACCGAACTATCTTAACATTTACTTTGGCATTTTTCATGATCATTTTTACGTTTTCTATTTATATTAAGTTTATTTTTATGGATTATATTAGTGTACTCCCCTTTTCTGATAACACTGACAGACAAAAAAATATTTTTAATGTTTCTCTAAGTGTAATACAATTTCTTGAATTGCTTTTTTGCGTACATTACAGATCTGTAAATACAATTTTTCTATCACACTTAGCTTTAAATAAATTACTTTAAAAAAAAAAATAGGGAAAATATAGTTAAAATCTTTAAAATTTATAATTTTGCATGGCCATACATGTGTTAAAATGATTTCGCTGATGCTTTTTTTTTAAAATAACTTCAGGCACATCCCGAATTAATGTCTAACAGTAATCGGCTAGCATGTTAGTATTCCATTTCCCTTTATAGCGGCTTTCCATCGCCGAAATATCTTGGTGGAAACGTTCACCGTGTTCGTCACTTACGTCTCCGACGTTGTCCGTGAAAAAATCCAGATGTGTGGGGAGAAAATATATTTTCAAAGACATATTACATCCTATATCTCTGTACGAAGTAATAAGTTGATTAACAATATTGTGATAATTGTCGGAGTTTTGTTTGCCGAGAAAATTTTTGCAAACGTCTTTAAATGAAGCCCAAGTTGCACTTTCTACATTATTTAACATCAAGTTAAATACATTATCTTTGAACAACTTTCTTATTTGAGTACCAACAAATATTCCTGTCTTAACTTTTCCTTCACTTGCAGTCGGAAATTTCTGCCTGATGTATAAAAATCCGGGAATATCCTTCTTCATTGTTTTTACAAAATTTTTCATTAGTTCTAGCTTGATATAAAGAGGGGGTAAATATATTTTTTTGGGTACAACTAAGGGCTCTGATTAATATTTTTCCCATTTGGAGTTTCTTCCAGTCTTTGGTAACATAATGTTTATCCCTTCCTTTCTTTTTCCTGTTTAGCCTCCGGTAATTACCGTTCACATAATACTTCAGAGGATGATACGTACGAGTATAAATGAAGTGTAGTCTTGTACAGTCTCAGTTCAACCATTCCTGAGATGTATGGTTAATTTAAACCCAACCACCAAAGAACACCGGTATCCACGATCTAGTATTCAAATCCGTGTAAAAATAACTGACTTTACTAGGATTTGAACGCTGGAACTCTCGACTTTCAAATCAGCTGATTTGGGAAGACGCATTCACCACTAGTCTAACCCGGTGGATAATAATGTTTATCTCTAGCTCGGCTGTCCCTTTCACAAAGAAAACACAAGTACTTAGTATAGCCTCACTGCATGCCTAACAAGATAGCTATAACTTTTAAATCACCACAAATGTTCCAGCTATGATTTTTATCATTTATTTTTCAAAAACGTCTTTCATCACATCGTATCACTTTTTCAAATTAATACTCTTTGGGGAATTTCAAAGGAAACTTCTCTGCATGACATTTTTTTTGTATTCAAATTTTGTTATGGTTCCGGTTTTTTTTTGCGCGCGCTTGAGCGGGAACGTTAAGAGCGATTTTACTGCGCTTCATAAAAATTAAATTTTATAAAAATTTAATATGTAGATAGGTTGAAACACGAGAGGTTTGTCACATTGTCCTTAACGAGATCTATTATATCTTTCTTGCAATATAGAACATGTCTTCTTCTTATGTCTTCTTATGTTTCAGGTGAACCAGCACAATGGCGGTGGCCACACGATTCCCCCAAACCCTTCCCGGACACACTTGTGTCTGGAAGCTCCCTCCAAACACTAGCGCCCTCATGGAAGGCAGATTCATGTTAGACTGAAAGGTTCTAGAAACGAAAGGACTTCAGAAACGAATTATAAGGCATATTCCTATTGTGAATGAGGAAGGCCCGGTCCAGTTCGTCAGAAATAAAAAAAATCGGGATATGTGGCTAGACCACAGAAGGTCTTTTACTTTTCACGTACAGGAGGTTGGTACTAAAGCTGAACAAGTGGTACAAAGTTTAAATAGACTATTAAGAACAACTACTGGACCGCGGGCCTCAATTAGGAAACTGTACTCACATGTAGTGAATTATACATTATTATACGGTGTGACAGTGTGGCATAGGGCTCTGAGAAGTGACAGGAATAGGAGGTATTTAGAGGAAGTACAACGAAAAATAGCGTTACGAATAGCATGTGCCTATTCGTCGGTGTCAATTGAAGCATTGTTTGTAATTACTGGGGTGTTACCTATACAGCAGATGGC
Organism: Lycorma delicatula; assembly: GCF_047948215.1. Classification (NCBI taxonomy): domain Eukaryota; kingdom Metazoa; phylum Arthropoda; class Insecta; order Hemiptera; family Fulgoridae; genus Lycorma; species Lycorma delicatula. Next base: position 44,209,741 of record NC_134456.1, on the reverse strand, counting down.
TCGAGCTCGGGTAAAAATTTATGAAGGGATCAACAAAGAAGACGTTCAACATGAATTAATAGAAGAGTGGCAGACGAGGTGGGTCACCTCACAAAAAGGCGAATGGACCCAGCGTTAAAAAGGTGAGATCGGGACGTGGATTGGGAGGGGATTTGGTGAGCTGAATTATTGGCTCACCCAATTCCTGACCGGCCACGGCTCATTCCGAGCCTACCTGTTCAGAAGACACAAGGTTGATAATCCGGAGTGCCAATATTGTGGTCAAAGGGACAGTTGAACGTGTCTTTTTCCAATGCGTTAGGCTCTGCAATTAGTAGGAAGAAAACAAAATCAGTATCCTTGCGTTCCGCTCCGTTTCCTGTATGATTCCGGTAAATTGGCCCCGATTGTAAATTAAACACAGCGGCAAAAAAAGGTAGGTAAATTTTTTCATATAATTTAATGCTCCTTAGATAAACAAGATGCTATCTAAATGTGTGTGTTATTATTTAAAATCCCAGCAAAGGAGTGGGGGCAAAACACCTTTTCTTTTTTGTAATTTCTGTACTTAATCATATTTTTGTATCATTTAGGTGACTCTATTACGTTAGTATATCATTTTATTTATGCGTTTGGCTAATTTCATCTACAAGTAAGGGAGTAATAAGCCTAATTATTTTCTTTTTTTTATCAATAATCATTTTCCTTGATATCTTCAGTCTGAAATAATACATTTTTATGAATTCTTTCACGATGGTTTCTAAATACAGGTCATTGCTGCCGGCTTGACCGAAATATTTATGCAACTCTTTGGCGGCTTTTTTAATATTTTTCTACATTTTATAAAATTTAAATAAGATTTAATAATTCTAGTTTTACATTTTAGCATCTAGAATTGTTAATTGAGAAATATATTAAACATTTTTTTCTTGTTATTTCGCGACATAATCTTGAAGCTTGCCTGTGGGCTATGAAAATGGAATTTTTTAGCGTATAAAAAATTTCACGCTTGACCAGGATTCGAACCCGGGACCTCCGGATGAAAGATGACGAGACACTACCACTCCGCAACGGAATCGTCGTAGCGAATTGGCATCATGCCCCAAAATAAATTTAGCTTTAAATTAAATATAACATGCAAAAAACTGAAACGGTCTTTTTTGTTTTAATCTATTATAATTAATGAAAAAGAATCAAAACCGATAATACTTAATGCAATTTATACATTGTAACATGCTTATAATAATAATATTAATTCAGAACGACATATTAAATTCATTTTGAAGCTTGACTGCATATCATTCTTGTAATCTTGCATCAATCAATGATGCAGTATAATTGCAATCAACGAGTTTAATTAAGGATTAAGTAAAACCACGATTAATAGATAACAATATACAATTAGGAACTTTCTGTATCTATTAATAGTAATTTATTATACAGGACAATGTCTAGCTCTGGGAATAAAGAACAAAATAATAATAATAATCTTTATTCCACAAAATAAAGAGATTACAAATGAAAATAAAATTATTTAAAGTTATAAATTCTTAATATATAAGCTTAGTAAACATACAACCAAACAATACAAAATAATAAAAGTAAACAATTATTACATAATCTTGTGGAACTAGGTACCCCCTTTAATAATAACTGTATTGGAGGTTACAATCCATTATTTTTCAATCAGGAAAATAATAAACTAACCATTTATTGAATAATGGTCAAGTTTGAATTTCCAAGTGGATTTAAAAGATAATTACACGATACAAGTTTTGCAGTACTAAAATTTCAGCTAATGACAAGATTATATATACACACACTAACAGATTAAATAAATCAGAACCATAAATACAATACAAGAATACAGTGACAAAAATTGAAAATGAAATTAATCCTAGATAAAAAAAGAAATAAAAATAATGATAAAAAAAATAAAAATATGAAACTTTTAGTCATCGATTCCACCCACAATCACAGGCCAATCAATTAAAAAACACTCTACATTCTCATTTGACAACAACCAATCATAAATTGATAGTGAAAACCTTTTCACTAGTCTTCTATGGATTTAAATTCCCTTGGTAAGTGATTAAATATTTTTGGACCTAAGTATGAACAAAAACGTTTAAATAATTCAATTCTTGGTCTAGGAGGAACTACTCTATTCGCTTACCGCAAAGGCCTTGTAACCAAAGTACCAAGGATCCTATCCTGTTTACAGCCTTCATAATACGTCATTAGTATTCTATAGAAATACATATGACTCAATACATATGAACCTCCCTGTCTGACAGAATTCTACAAGCCTGTCACCTCTAGCATTCTTCTCCCCCAGTCCATAGTCTCCAACAGTATCATCCAATTTACCCTCCCCCACCTTCGCATTAAAATCTCCCATGATTATAGTAATATCCTGTTCCTTGGTGCCTTCCAGAACAATGCATAAATCTTCGTAGAACTGTTCAATTTCTTCATCAGGCTTATCCGCTTTAGGTGTGTAAATTTGAAGAAGACTGATATTCCTTTTTTGAGAGGGCAACGTGATTCTATCTCAGTAAGGTACAAAACTCCATATTTATTTGCTTTATCAGTGCTTCCGGAATAATACATAGTGCATTCATCCCTCTGCTGCACTCCAGTTTCTGGCCATCCCTAGTCGCTTATCCCTATGATGTTTATATTAAGCCTTTACATCTCCGCTGCTATATTGTTAATTTTGCCTGCTTGAAACAAACGTCTTACATTCCAGGTACCAATTCTCATGGTTTCGTTCAACATTGACCCCCCTCCTGCCGGAGATCCAACAGGGAAACTACTAACTCCGGAAAATTTAATATTCAAACCAACCATAATGATGATTTATACTGCGGATAACCATTGGGATCATTAATGCAGTGGTTTCCCGTTGCCTTCTGCATCTTTATGCCGTTGATCGTACCGATTCATCTGCCTTTATGAACGATTCTCAACCGTAGGACAAGAAGGTCTGTTGTCAGCTCCTCCACCCGAAGCTGTTGGCCCGCAAGAGCGGCCTGCTTATTCCGGCAGGCATTCGTTTACATCCGCTCAATCTTGGACAGATGCTGCTCTATCTGTTTGGTCCGCGGGAGGGATTTTATTTCCCTCTTATCCGGGGCTGGATGGACATTCAAAATTTAAGGATTTCTGTGCCCAAGACAAAGTTTATGCTTCTCAAGGGTGCAGACAAATTATCATATAGTCGTAACCCCCGTATTAAGTATAAAGGCTGTGTAATCAGTCGAGTTCGTGTTCATAAGTATCTAGGTGTTTTGTTTGATGAGAGGTTGCTGTTTAGCCACTGCATTAGGCAAGTAGCGGCGGACGCCGTCTCTGTGATGCACAAGCTTAGGAGGATTGCTCGAAAGAATTACAGACTGTCGGGCCGTCATTTGTACATAGTGTACCGAGGTGTCTTCGAAAGTATGACCTATTAATCGGCGTCCGTTTGGGCGGACAGGTTGGAGAAATCGAGCACTTATTCAAAATTTAAGGAGTGCCCAGCGCAGAGCCTTAAAACTTTTAAAACAACCTCCTACGAGGCTACTACTGTACTGGGAAAGGCTCTCCCAATCGATTTAGTGGTGAAAGTTCGGGCGGCCATGTGGAAATTGAGAAGAGGCAGGGAGACCGAGGTATTATGGATGCGGTTTCGAGCCGGGCCAGTACTGGAGCGGAACGGTGAACAATGCACCGGTTCTAAATTTCGAACAGTTGCCCATCTCCCGCTTTCGGAGGAGGCTTTACAGCCTCGCGATGGAAGCGTGGCAGCAAGAATGGCACGCCACGACTAAGGGAAGGTCCTTATATAGATTTATACAGGATCTGGGGGGGATGGTATGCCTGTCCTTCGTTTTTAAGCGCAACGGGAGCCCGAGTGCTCTCCAACCATGTAAATTTAAACCAATATTTGTTTCGGTTCCACCTGGCAGCTGATGAGCTGTGCGTCTGCGGGGAGGTCCAGTCAAATGAGCATATGATGTTTGATTGCCCTGCTCTTGGCGAGGCCAGAGACCGGGCCACCCCGGAACTTAGAGGTTAAGGAGAAGATTGGCCGCTCATAAACGGCGAGTCAGTGTGGCGAGAGCCGCATTGTCAGACCGTAAGGGAGTTCCTCGATGAGGTTGCGTTGTTCAACCGACATCGGTAGATTAAGGGTAAAGTATAATGACAACCGTGCTACTGTGAGAAGCTAATCCAGAGATAATGGCTGGCCACCAGCCATATAAAATTCCAAGCGCTTTAAATGGTGGACAGGTACTAGCTGGCATTCAGCGACCGAGGCGTGACAGGAAATTACTGTCTTTTTTAATATAATAACAAGGGATGCGCCTCCCCGGTTTAGTTTTATTGTATGAGAAGTGAGCGATTGGGACACGTAAGCGGGTGGTGTATGGCACATCGCTTAGTCCGCTCACGCTGTTAGGTAAGCTCGCTAGGAGCTATTAGATTATTAGTCGCTTATCTGTTTTTGAGGCACAGTAGCCGTTCTTGGCACGGACATTTGGTCATATGCTCTAGGGTGACCGAATGGGATGGTGGCGGGAGAAATGCCAGTTAGCCAATCCCTCTTACCCGGCATATCTACCGAACATTCCCCTATCCGCCAACTGGGGACGCGTCCTCTAGGGATTACAGATTCCCCCGAGGGAACCTTGACTCTGTAAAAGCATAATACAGCGATTTCAAAACTCTAATAGGGCAATACTTTTTTTAATTAATAGAATTTATTTATGTAAATTATCTACAACAAAATTTTGTACTATAAATACTTTATTGAAATAAAATATAAATAACAACGATAATAAAAATTAGCTAGTTTTCAATGAAAAATCAACAGGTGTTCCCTGCTTCGGTTTGTTACCAATAACAATAACGCAACGTAAAAGCTTAAAATAAAAATGGTAGGGAAACTACTTTATTTTTAATTTATTTATTAACAAATACGTTTATTATACCAACTTTTAAACTTAATGTAGTTTTTTTTTTATTGCAGTTTAATATGATTTTCAAATATTTACCATCGCTAATAAAAGTAGTTCCTTTTTAATTATATTATTTAATCCAACTTTGCGTGTCTGTTCAACCTATAATTTATTTATTCTTCGATGTTGCCGAACTTCCTTGTCATTTGTTAAACTCTATACAATTTAACGATACAATGTTTGCTTAAAAGAAAGAAAATATTTCTTTCTATAAAGAAATAAAAATATTAATTTTTATTAAACCAGAAATAGCTTTTTATACACTATTATAACTTCAGTTTCTATTTTTAACAATCTATCTAGTTATCTAAAAGAGATCTTACAAACAATATAAGATTAAATTTAAAGTTTTCCTTTACTTTTACATAAACAGTAATGCGTTTCTCTTGATGCATTTTAAAATAATGTTAATTAAATAAATTTAAATATTTAGCATACTTGTTTAAAATGTATTTAAGCAATGCTCAAATATTTAATAATTAATATATTTAAAATTGTTATTCTACCTTTATTATTTTTCTTTGTTTATAATCATCACGTAGTTACAACACGATTATTTCACCAGATAATTATTTTGGACTACAACGGCTTCTCTTTTTAGTTCCTTGTACGAAGTAAAGGAAGTATTGTAATCGCGAAAAACTTCGATTTTCAGATTTCAACGAAAATATGCATTTTGACCATCCCTGAATCCATTTTGACTAGTTTCGGCGTGACTTCTGTATCTAGCATAACTCAAACGATTAGCCGTAGAATGCTGAAATTTTGGATTTAGGACTGCTGTAACATCTAGTTGTGCACCTCCCCTCTTGATTGCAATCGACTGAATCAGAAGTGTCCAAAAAAGCCCAAAATCCAAATTTGTTTGGATTTTTGTCTTCTTCTTAACTGAGGTAATAAGCCCTCATTGATAACTTTTCAACGATATATCATAAGCGGTATTTATTTTCATGGGTTCCAGAGTTATAGCCAAATAAAAATTTAATTAATGAAATATTTGGATATTAGGGGAAGGCACATCGGTTCGAATCAGACTTCATCACCTTTTTTTTAACTTAAATATATTGATTTATTAATAATTATTAACCTGCAATTGAAAACAATTATGAAAAATAATCAGAAGTTATTAATGAAATTAAATTTTAGGTACTTTTAATTTTAATTTTTAATTTTTTCCAAAGTTTAATAATTATTAATAAATCAATATATTTAAATTTAAAAAAAAATGTTTTAAAGAAAATATATGTATATGAAGTCGGATTCGAACCGATATATGTACTTGGTTACAAATCGGACACGTTCTCACTTACACCACATAACTACTTGAGCAACGTGAAACAAATTTAATATATAAACTAATATAAAATTCTGATACGCGCACCACAGAAAAATGTGATGCAATCTGGTATCTACCAGATTGCAGTTGAAAAATGCAATCTCGCATAACAACAGATTCTATTGTTTCTGTTTTGATTTGATTTCTGATTTGTTTTGATCTGTTTTGTTTTTGTTTTGTTTGATTCTTCTGTTTGTTTGGATTTTGGGCTTTTTTGGACACTTCTGGTTCAGTCGATTGCAATCAAAAAGAGAGGTGCTGAACTAGATGTTACAACAGTCCTAAATAAAAAATTTCAGCATACTACGACTAATCATTTTTGAGTTATGCGAGATACATTAAAAATTTTGGTTGCAACCAGGGTTGTGTAACTGTCCACTTTATTAAAGAATTGGAGAATCGTATCTCACTTTCAAATGAAATTAGTTTAAATGAAGTGCAGCAAAAAATGTGTATATGTAACTTAATAAGCGTACAAGGAAGTCATGTGGTGTCCAAATCAGATTTTTTATTAACTTATTTTTTAACTTTATAATGCATGTTTTTCTGTAGTTTCCCTTGAATCTTCCAGATAAACTTTTCAGCTCTTTCTTCTTATTATTTGCGGAATAGCAACCCAACCACTTCTGATATAATCTTTTTAATGTATAATTACCTAATTGTGACCACAATATATTTTCCATTTATTTATTTTTAATTAATAAAAATAAAAGAAATAATTCTGAAGTAATTTATTAAATTATTACGTTGATCATTTCAACTCTCGACATTTGTTCATTTTCATCCTCCGAATTTGTAGTATCGGAATCAGAATCACTATCCTCTTGTAAATTCTCACAAACACTGTCAATTACGTTATCTAACAGGTCTTCTGTTTGTATATAATCATTTTTAATTATTATAACACGATTACACTTCTATTCCCATTGTTATTTAGATATTATTCTATTTTCCCATAAACAAGCCAAGTAATTAGTGTTTTAAAAGTAACATTTCTGCTTCCAACCCAAGATTTTAAATCGGAAAAAATTATTTCAATCGGGTTCAGATTAGAGCGGTACGGAGGCAGTTTTAGCGCGGTGCGTCCTTTTTCTGCCAGAAACCTATCTATTTGAAATGTCTTATGGTTCGGTTTATGAAGTTGTACCGATTCATGCAGTTTATTTTTCAACATTCTTGTGAAAATGGTATTTTCATTTACGTCAACCATTCTTGTATTACAGCTTTTGTGCACGTGGAGCTATATTTTGATCCCAGAGGTAGCTGCGTGGCTCAATAGACTGCATGGGGAGGTGGACTTCTGGGCTGCTCATTGGCTAACTGGTCACGGGTCGTTTGGAGACTACCTCTGCAGGATTGGAAGGAGGCATAAGAAACGGAAACGGTGGAGATCACCTTTTTCGTGTGTCCCAGTTGGAAGGAAAAATTGCCATGTGACGGTTTGGACTCGCCAGGGGGAGTCATGTAGTTGATGCTCTCGTCCAGTGAGGGTTGGACTGTGTGTGCTCAGTGGTTTAGACGAGTGCTCCACCAGAAGCTACTGGAGGGAGGAAGAACTGGAGGGAGCGAGGATTCAGTTGAGGGCGGCGCAGGGCACCAGCCTTCGGGGGCGGGTGCACGGGGGTGCCTCGGCATTGTCGTCACCAATGCTTCCGTGGGACGCGTTCCTGCCGTCTGAGACCGGCATAGCTGTGCGGGGTTAAGAAGAGTCCACGTGTATAGTGTACATATTGAGTTGTAAATACGGTGTGTGAATCTGATGCATATATTTGTATGAATGTCATGTATGCCTGTGACGCACGTGGTGCTGAGGTTAAGCCTTTACGTCAGTTCCAGTACCACGTTGCGTGAGATAGTGGTTTTTTAGTGGGTCCCACTGCAGTAGGCGGTGAACCCCACATACCCTACTGGGCGTTTGGTTTAGGCAAATTTTCCCACTTCCGACGTAAAACAAAATAAAAAGCTTTTATACACGATAATAGAGGAGATTTTTTTAATTTCTTTGATAGGATAAGAAGCATTATCCATTATAACAATATTTTTAGGTAGTAAATTTGGAATTAATTTTTCCTTTATCCACCGTTCATAATTATTAAAATACAATTATCATATCATGATAATCACTGGTGGTTTGATTTGATTTACTCGTATTTATTAACGGTGCGTTTGGAACAAAACCATTTATACTGCCTGCTTGGATTATAATTAGTCTCTGGCCCTTTGACATAGGAGCAGTCAGATAAATTATCATGCTAGTTTTTTGCTCCGGTGTAGTTATTATGAATGTAAGTCTCATCGGTATAAATAATAGGTCTATTTTCTCGGCAGTATCGTTGTAAATGAGTTAAGTATGCGTTTTAATTGTGTGTCGTGTGTTTTAATTAAACTTTTACGGCTATTTTTTGTTTTTACCCGGTTAAATCTCAGCTCTTTCAAAATTTTATTAAGACTACTTTTCCCACCCTGAAAATTAATAGATTCTTCTAAAATTGATAACAGATGATTTTTTAAAGAGGATACAATTTGTTGTTCAGCGTAAAAATTATGTACTGTACGTCTGATTACGCGTTTGTCGAAGTCGACAATGCCCGTTATTCGTTTTAGTACGTTGAATTTATTTACCTGGCGTACTAAAAGATGTATTTGTATTTCTATCAATTTCTTTAGGCTCTTTTATTGTTCTAGTAACGGATCGTTTTGAAATACCAGTGGATTGTGACAAGCGTTCACAAACTTTACATCTTCCGACGTCTGTTTCTTTCTTCATAAACTCATACACATTTGCGCCACTATTTCTGTAGCTTGACTACGAAGACTTTTATGGAGTATGATTGATTTTCTATGGGGCGTATTTACAATTTGATATAAATAGAATACATTTATGTTTATAAAATACACTATATAAAAAGACAGTTATAAAATATTAAAATAATATAACTACCCAATATAAACACAATTATACGGTAATTTGGGTCTCACTTTTTGTGCTGACTGTACAAGTACCGACGTTGACAGCACGAATCCAGTTACGGAATACGCGCTACTATCTTAACCTCTAACGAACGCCTTAAAGCAAACTGTCCGTAGCCTCGCGCCGGGTGTTTGTCTAAAACAATATGCCAAAATCGAACGGCCGGGGTATAACAATTTTTTATTCACATCATGAAAATTCGTTGACCAAAAATGTTAAAATTTTGCTCAAATATTTGTATAAATATCCCAGTTTTGGCCTGATTTTGGACCTTATCGGATAAGGAGGGCATTACGGTACCCAATTTTTTTTTAGGTAAATTAATCTTTCTTTCTTTCTTGAATAATAATTGAATAATATTACACCAAAAAGACCAACAAATTGAAGTAAATAATTTACTCCAATAAATACACTTATTGACTTAAATTAACAGTTTTTAAAACTTTAATTCTCAAGAATTAAAGTTAACAAATGACTAAAAGCTTTTAAAATTGGGTTTCATGGATTCGACTTAAGAATTTTAAACATTTAAAATTTGTTTATAATATCTAATACTTTATCTGTTTTTTTTTTTCAGTTTTGACTGAAATTAAGTATATTATTTGAGGTAGCTGTATAACAGGGAGGTCATATGGGATCAGAATTATTTTTTTTATCAATTATACTTTAAACAGAGTATAATTTTGATGATAAAATTATAATTTGGTCAAGGAAGTCGACTGAAATAAATTGTTGGTCAAATTTTCTTCCCTCACTCGGTCAGCCAAACCACCCCAACTGCCGTAGGGAAAGACACCCACCTTGTGACTATTCCGGTCGTCACACCACCCACCTCGTTCATAGCCCTGATAGGCTTTAACGGGAGTCGTCTTCAGACCCTCTAACTGATTACACCTCACAGTAATAAGCCAGGCCTCGGTTGGGATGTCACCGATGTAAATGCCTCGGTAGACATTTTGGTCGAGTCGATTTCAATCAAAAGGGGAGGTGCACAATTAGATGTTGCAACAGTCCTAAATCCAAAATTTCAACATTCTACTCCTAATCGTACATATGTATGTAGAGACGTCACGCCGAAAATAATCAAAATGGTTTCAGGGATGGTCAAATCGAAATTTCCGTTAAAATTTGAAAACTTAGATTTCTCAAGATCACAGTACTTCATTTACTTCGTACAACGATATAAAAATGGATATTTATAAATAACAGTTAATTATTTTAATCGGTCCCAAATTATTTTTATTGATAACCGGTCCCTGGCTATTGAATTCACTGCTGCAACCATTCGATTTGGCAGATCTTGAAGAGTAGCAGTATTAATTGGTAAACCTACCGGGTTGGTCTAGTGGTTAACTCGTCATCGCAAATTAGCTGATTTCGAAGTCGAGAGTTCGATGGTTCAGATCTTAGCAACGGCAAGAATAACGTTTTTACGAATTTGAATACTAGATAATGGATACCAGTGTTCTTTGGTGGTTGGGATTCAATTAACCACACATCTCAGGAATGGTCAACCTGAGACTGTACAAGACTACACTTTATTTACATTTATACATATCATCCTCTGAAGTACTTAAAGCCTACCTTACAGTAGTTCCGGAGGCTAAACAGAAAAAAAGAAAATAACCTTGAAGTAAAAGGTTATATATATATATATATTTTTTTTTTTATATTCTAATATCAATATATTACAAAATAGAATTTTATAAACCAGTGTTCCGGTCTAAAGTAATAAAAAATATTATTACATTTGCTATTTAAAAATTAAAGAGATAAAATATTTAATTTAATAAAACGTAATAATATTAAAAATGCCTACCTTATAAAAACAAAATTTACAAAAAAAATATGATTAATAAAGTGCAATGACACGCTTATAATAAATTATAATGTGAACAAAAAAGTATGAATTTAATATTTTATTATATTAAAATACAATACGAATATGATAGGGCAGCTTACACTATAATATCAACGCATCACTTCATATTTAAATGACTTGAAAATAATGACGAGATATTTAATAATTAAAGGTCCGATGTTTAATATAAACGATATCGTGGTTTTAAATGGATTTTCATTCAAAATTAGTAAAAGATCTTTAATAATTAAAAATAAATTATTGTTTTTATTTTTATGTAAGATATCTATTTTTCAAACCGAATGAATTATCCAATTTTAAGAGGTTATAATCGGTAAAACCTCGCAAATTACAAAATAGTTTATTTCTTTATATTTTTGGACAATCTAATGTTTAAGGTAGATTTCATAAAAAAGTATTGTAATGGGTACCATGATTCGACTTCCGGAAAATTTCGACATATCTTTGCGTTTCACATCCTCCAGATCCCAAAACCACCGCCAGCTCAAATGTTTATATATATATATTTCACTTTCTTGTGGAGACGATAACTGCCGTAATTTTGCGTCAATCACTTTCAAATTGTCCCTTAAAAATAACTTATCCAAAAATCACGATCGAGTTCGTTAACGGCCAAAATCGGACAACGGGAATAGAAATGGGAGGGGGGCTTTTTCGAAAAAACAAAATATCGCTATAACTTTCTAGTTATAGAAAGTAAAATATCGAATTCGTTTAAAGTTCCTACTATTTTTTGGATAAGGACCTAAAACATATTTAAGCAAATTTTTCTGATATCACCAACCATTGGCCCAGGGGTGGAAAAAATGGGGTTTCGAAGACAAAGAAATCGTACCTCCCTTAATAGGCACAGTATCGCATCGGTTTAAAGTGGTCGATAGTCCTCTAAACATTACCTAAAGCATTTGGCTGTAACAAGTTTTGATATGACCAATTCTTACGGCAAGGATGACCAAAATGTTGCTGGAATTGTAAGAAGATGGGCTTGTCGTATACTAAACATGTGAAACTTTTTTTCACATGCAACCGATGTCGTATGAATAAATTTGAAATTTTTCCTTAACTTTAAGGTGGAAATCTTCTTTTTTTAAACAGTTAAATTTTCCAGAATAAAAAACGTGTGATGTATCCACCGTTATTACGGTAGACATTCATTATGACAGGACGTTAAGTTGACGCAATTTTAACAGATGACCACCTTTATACATTTTACATAATTTTGCTTATTACGACAAAGTTTTAGTTAATAAAAAAAATTAAGTTCCTGAAGATGGAATTTATTTCCGAAGCGCTAGGACGCATTAAAAGATTGTTGTAAGTGGGTTTTATATTTTACTTATTTATTAAATAATATCACGTGTAAATAGGGGGTGCTGCAGTTCCACAGTGACTATACGCTAGCCGCCATTGGTGACGCCGAAATACCCTTAACGTTTTCAATCGTACTCAATCTGTCACTGTTTTTGTATACACTTTCACCGTAAACGTGAATTGCGAACCGGTCCACTGATACGTTATTAAATGGCAGGATTGTCTCTACCTCAACAGTACAGTCATGAAGTGGTGCCAACATACACGACTGCCACTACGCGTTTCAAAATTTCACAGTTACATAGGTACAGTTTGTGTTATAATGTTTTGTAAGCGTAGTCGGATGATGTGCAGTAGTTCATTTTAGTTACCTCTGATTACGGGTTGGTTGATGAGCGGATGTAGTGAGATATAAGAAGGCGACAGGGTATGAGACAGGCTTCTGCTGCTTGCAGGAAGTATTCAGGCGAGCGTTTGTGTATGTTTCACTCCACTTTGGTTCTAAAGCAGTCTAGTTCCCTCATTCGTGTCTAAACCGTTTTCATCCTGCGTGAAAACTACACTTAAAAGAAAACTTACACTTACTGTACGTGTATAAGGAATACTTCGGACTTCCGAAATTTTTCAATTCTAAAATTGGAAGTTTATTTTATTACACGGGTCTTGGAACCTGTAAAATCTGTAAAAATCCCAATATGCAAAATTTGATTCGGTATAGCTATACAGCTAGCAAAATAACATTTACTAAAGAAAAAATTAATTCTAATTTAAGATATTATTAAAAAAATAAACAAAAGTTACGAGTTTTTTTAAAAACTATCAATAAATTTAAACATTAGAAAAATTTATATATACAATAAAACTAATTTATTAGATTTAGATTGTACTAAATCTGTTATTTTATATTACATATTTCTCAACTGAATATTTTAAATATTAATTTCTAATGTTACACGAAATCTTATTTTTTAACAAATCTACACCTTTAAAACATATATTTATGGCTTATAACGATGGTAAGTCTTGTAAATAAGTATGGCATTAACAAATTTTAAATATGTTATCGTTACTTTACATTTATGGGTGGTGCAGAAGATGAAACCTGTCTTTTTTTATATCAGATCGATTAGATTAGGTTGACAGATCAAAGGCCTAGCTACATCAATTAAATTTTAATATTAATCGCTTTATTAGTTCTGCCATCTGAAAATGTTTTTTGTTAGATTCTAATTTTAAAAAATATCCTGATTGAGCAAATCATGTTTTTATACGTAGTTAAATAAAATACTGCAAAAATTATATTTATTACAACGACAAATCTAAGCGATGAGTCGTGGGTGATTAGAAAAAAACAAAATTTTTTTAATGTTCTACATAAAATACTTTAGACTCGTCTTTCCAGTGCTGTGGCTTGCTACAGCACTTTATCTTGAAAATATAAATTTTTTATATAAGATATATATCTAGTTTTAATTAATTTCTTTCTCCTTCAGACAATTTTATTTTTAGAATTATACCTGCTAAACCTAATATTAACATGGTTTCTCATATTAGTGAAAATAAATAAAAACAATTATGGAAAAGTATTAGCGATCTTATTAAGATGGTATCGGGGTTTTTAGTCAATTTCTTTGTCGGTAATATAGTAACGTCTGCTTTAGTAAATAATTACGAATACTTTATTTCGTTAAATAAAATTTAATAAAAAATATTAAAAATTAAAAACATGATTGCCAAAAAAAAACATCGCTGATAAATATTGCTCTTTAATATAATAAATAATATAGGATAATTAAATAGCGTGCAGGTGACAATTTTGTATATGGTATAATTTTTTTCTAATTTAAAAATTTGTTTAAACACTCACACACACATATATATAATATATGTGTGTGTATATATATATATGTGTGTGTGTGTGTGTATATATTTATTTATTTATATGTAGCCTATGACACTCTAGGGATTCAAACGCGGGGTCATACATCTAAATCAGTTCAGCCGTTGAACTGCTACGTTGGAAAAAACATGCATACATACACCTTAAATACATTTCACTCCTTTTTGGGCAATCACGTGAAAACTTTGAGCATGAAATGTGGAGAGAACTTTAATTTAGTACTGCACTAACTTTTTTTGTTTTTTTAGTAATTAAAATTTACTTAGTTATTTTATTATTCGAATTTTATTTGTTTCTTTATCATTAATCACCTAATTCGATTTTATTTTTGCGAAATACTAAAAAAGAACGGTTAACAATAAATGTATCGGAAAAACCATAAAATATATTTAATGTGTTTAAATGAACTTTATTTATTGTCCTTGATGGCAACTGTTAACTCTAGATAACTTGAGTAGAACGAAATTATGGAAATCTACGTTATAGAACAATGGTAAACGGCGATTAAGTTTAAATTATAAACCGTTGAATTTGCTTATGGCGAAAGCGACAAAATTGAAAAATTGGAACATTGCAACAACAGCTACGGAGAGCGCTACATTCGGCATTCTGAGAAGTACGATACTGATTGAAGACTCAAGAAAACAGCTGTTGCGTTCGATCAGATGGCGAATGACGTCATAGGTGGTTGAATTTTTGTCGGTGAAATATTGTTTTTAAAATGATTGTTTTCGGTTGACTGAATTCGTTTTTTTTTTTACTAATGTTGCATTTGTGTTGTTATAGTTCTCATGACGATAATAATTATTAAGAAAAAGTGCCCTGTGTCTGTTATCAGTAAATACACAGCTAAAATTTCGATACAAAAATGAATCGTAATAATATATTATGGATGTTGTTACGAAAAAAGAACAAGCTATTTACTCGTATAACTGCTTATATAATAAGGTAACAGATATCTTACTCAGGGCCGGGTTATTGTAAATATTGTAAATGGTTATTAGCTTTGAGGTTAGGAAATAAAATTGAAATTACTTTCGTTAATTATTTGTAAACATATCAGTTTTAATAGAAATTTTGCGCTTATATTAGATATACATAATAAATAAATGTCATTATGAATCAGATTATGATATGGAAAGATATAGATAAACTTGAAGTAAAATATGAACTTGGTTCGAATATACCCGATGATTTTGTAAAACTTAGCTGTTCAAATGAAAATGTATTTCTCCTTGCTAAAGATAATTCAGTGTGGTTTGGTAAAGTCGATTCAAATATGGGAATATCATTAAAACAAGTTCAAATACAGGCTGTAGATATTGCATGTTATAGTTATTATTTGTATTATACTAATGAATCAGGACAAGTATTCAGAGCTTTTATTGACAATTTAGAATTGCAAGATGAAGTTGTGCTTCATGAAGATGCTAAAAGTTGTGTTCACGGTTATATAACTGCAAGTCAGCACATATCTGTGAAACATATAGAAGCTGGTGGAATGGGAATACTTTATCTGTCGGAGAGCGGTCAGTTATGGGCTTCAGGTGATCATCCACAACTTGATATTCACAGTGAAGATGGACCAAAGAAAGTTAGTTTTTTTGAAGGACGTCATGTTATATCGCTAGCATGTGGGAAAGATTTTAATTGTGTCGTTGTACATAAAAGAGACGATCATTGTCCAGTAGTAAATGGTGATTTAATTAACGATGATAGCGAAGTTTTTATATCAGCTTGTCCACAATGTACTAATGAAAATATTATTTCTCCTCTTTCACCACAGTCAGAATGCCCATTAGGCGTTAAAAAACATTCAAATGAATCAATCAGCATTTCAACATCTACAAGTAAAAATGTTGATAGTGAAGATAAAAAAAGCGATAACGGAAACAGTTCATCATCTACTGAAGGTGATTCTGTTCATAGATTAAAAAATAACAATTCTTCAAACAAAAATATTGATGACGATACAGATTCAGAAATAGCCGAAGAAGAAAAAGGCGATAGAATGAGCAGATTATTAATGAACACTGAAGCCGCTCGTCAGTTTTTCACTCGTCAACTTTCATGGATGTCTTCTGGAGGTGAAGAGCTGTTAGCTGAAGTTTCTGGTCCTACAAAAATTATTAAGAAGAATATGACCACCATGGCCAGTTTAGTTTATGAAGGAGTTAAAACAGTAGGTGATAAAGTTGCTACTTTATCAAGACATGTCAGTGGTGGTTCCGATAATAACAGCGATTCATTTGAAGAATTTGTTACAGATGATTTGAACCCTTCATCAACTTCTAGTGTGAGGTAAGTCGGTCTTATGTAGCTATTTTTTTTAATTATTTATATTTTATATTAAAGGTTGTTGAATGTAATTCTGTAGTTTTAAATTTTATATGTAGCTTATGCATTATTTTTATTTGGCTAGAATCTATCAACAATACCACTTAGTGTAATTGAATTTGGGTTTGTTCTTTGTATCGTTCAGACATTAGTATGGTATTTCTGTTTTTTGCAATTAAAATTTGAAGAGAGTAAACATTTAATTTGGAAATTTTGTTACTACTTACAATTTTGCCTGTAAATTCAGAATATGTGGTTTATCAATCTGTTTTATAGGTGGCATTTTTCTAGTTGCAAATAGTGAGAAGAAACTGAAGATAGTATCCTTTAGACATAAGTTGTTTTTATAATATATATATATATTATAATTGATATTGTATGTGTATGTATGGTTATCATGTTTTTGTATTTTAGAACACTTCATTAAAAAATTAAGAAACACCAAAAACAGCCCACAAGCCAGAAGTGATAAGAATTATTAGAGTCTGGTATATCATTATTTATAGTAGTAATAATTATGTTTTATCTAATAATTAGTAGTATTTGATTTGGTAAGGGCATGATTAGTGACAAATATTAATTTGGACACCTTCTTTATTTCTTTACATATACTTTACTATGTGTCTGCTTATATATTTCTCATTGGATTACTGTTCATAACAGACATGATTTTCACATAAAAAATTTCATAGTTTATAAATTCTCATAGAATCCTCATGGTTTCTGAAAAAAAAATAAGGTTGAGATTATATTATAAAAAACCTTACCATCTTTTAGCTCTTGACTTTTGAGGTTCTCTTAGTTTTGAGTGGAAAAGAGTATAAAATTAAAACAAACAAAATGTTTTCTGTATGTGTTTCAGTCCATAGGCTCTTCCATACCTTTGGCTTGTAGTTCAAAATTAATGTCTTTGTCATTGATGATGATTTCTTGAATGTAAGTTATTGCTGTATTTGAGATGAAATATTAGTAAATAATTGTTGATATCCACCGTTGCACCGTAGAGTTTTTGTACTATGAAAAAGATACTTTGATGTATTCATTAAATGATCCTGTGTTCTTAGTCTAAAAATTTTTCCCTGGCTACGAGTAAATTTTTTTTGTTTTAAATTAACAGGTATTACAGTTATGCACCATTGTGATATTTGCTAAACTCAGAACGCTCATTACGTTTAAAAAAAAAAAATTGTACACTTTTAGAAAAAAATCAATATAATGTAGTAAAAACATGAAGCATTACTATAGTGGAATGCCAGTTATTTGAACTGACCTTTACAAGGCTGAATCTGTATAATTGGAAAATTAAAAAACGTTTATCATAGTACTGGACCTATCTTTCTAATGTTTAATGGGTATCATAATTAATATTAAGACAAAAATATAAAATAAAAAAATGTAATTCAGTAAAAGATACTCAGAACATACATACTGTGTAATAAAATAGAGATTTAGTTAGTATACATAACAACAAATTTATTGATTAGAAATTTGGTAATAAAAGAATCAAGATTAAAAAAAAAAATTATATAAAAGAAATTAAAATTGTTTATACATTAACAGTTGTAAAAAAAATGAAAATGTGTTTTAAAAAACTTACAAAAAACATATTGCAGAGAAATTGAGTTAAGTTTCTGTGTGTCATAAAAAATATAATCTCGTAAAAATGACAAAAATCGAAAAAATTATGTTTAATAATAAAACTTAGTGTCAGTCAATCAAAATATATTTTTAAAAACACTTTCTTCTTAAAAAAAATTGTTATCTGTACTTTTTTTAATGTTGATTTTTGGTTATGAGTTGCAAGATTATGGAGTGGTTTTAAACAAAGAATATGAGTTGTTTTTGTTGCTCCTGTAGCCATAAACATATTCATGTCACATGTATGAGATACTCATGTAGCCATAGACAAATTCATCCATAAACTAACATTCATGAGCTTTTTTGTGTAATGGAGTCCTGTATGCAAGTTATTATAACATAATTCATGCTTGACCAACTAATGTGTTTTCATCAAAAAGTTAATTTTATAATTGGTTTTAACGCGGGTCTAAATTTACGTACATTTTGTGCTATACTAATTGAAAAAAATTCAATTAAAAACCCAGTAAAAATAAAGATTGATGATAAAAATACATTTCCTTTTGAAACAAAACTTTATTTGAAAAATATTTTAGATTTTTTAAATTGTGTATTAATTTTTTTTTTAATTGCCTTTGCAGTTCAGACAGATAGTTGGATATCTGGAAAATTGGCACATCACTGTATACTCAGTCTATATGTTTTGTATATTTGTTGATGTTTTTTTATGTATTTATATAACTGAACATTGTTTCAAATGATATTTTACTAATTATTTATAATATTTTTAATCACAGTTTTATCTACCTAATAGCTTTTATTTTGACAATTACATATTTATATTAGACAATTACGTTCTCTGCTAGATAAGATTTAAATTAATCTCAATAATGATAGTTAAAGAAAAGAATTAACTTTAGGGATGACATCCATTATTGTAAAACTTTGGTTACATATGGTTTATTAAACTTTGCTTTAACCATCAGAATTTTATTTAATTCACATCATCCAATTTCTAGGTTGTTATTCCCTGAGATATTACAGGAATCATAGAATCTTTCACTGGGTGAACTTTTCTTCTCAGGGAATATGTTTTTGAAGTAATATTTAGGATAGTACTACTATATATGCAGATTGTAAATTGTTGAATTATTCAGTTAACAATTTACATTTCCATGATGCAAGTTGGATAGTTTATTTACACTCAGCCCAAGAATAACAAGTATAAGCAAAGTATTATTAAAAGAAGTAAAAATTAGTTTTATTGAATCACAGAATAAATTATTGCATCAATGATAACATTAATATTTCTATTGTCCATAAAGCAACATTTTTGGGTCTCTTAATTAGTTGAAAAATTCTCTCTTTTTTTTAATCTAGTCATTTGACTGGTTTGATGCAGCTCTCCAAGATTCCCTATGTAGTGCTAGTCGTTTCATTTCGGTATACCCCCTACATCCTACAATCCTAACAATTTGTTTTACATATTCCAAATGTTGTCTGCCCGCATAATTTTTTCCTTCTACCTGACCCTCTAATATTAAAGCGACTATTCCAGGATGCCTTAATATGTGGCCTATAAGTGTCTCTTCTTTTAACTATATTTTAACAAATGCTTCTTTCTTCATCGATTTGCCACAACACCTCTTCATTTGTCATTTTATCCACTCATCTGATATTTAGCATTCTCCTTTAGCATCACATTTCAAAAGCTTCTAATCTTATCTTCTCTGGTACTTCGATCGTCCAAGTTTCACTTCCATATAAAGCAATGCTCCAAACATATACTTTCAAAAATCTTTTCCTGACATTTAAATTAATTTTTGATGTAAAAAAATTATATTTATGACTGAAAGCTTGTTTCGCCTGTGCACCATTTTATATTACTCCTCCTTCGTGCATCTTTAGTAATTCTACTTCCCAAATAACAAAATTCTTCTACCTCCATAATCTTTTTTCTTCCTATTTTTACATTCAGTGGTTCATTTTCATTATTTCTACTACATTTCATTACTTTCGTTAATAATCACTTATTAATAATAATAACCACTGGAACTGTGAAGCGCACAGTTCTATACAAAGATTGGGAGATGGCTACTTATATTAAGCTTAAGAATTATATATTGTACAAGTATAAAGAAAGTATTAAAGAAAAAAGGACTCTATTTTAAATTTTATAGATAATATCAAGTCGAAATAGGGGGTGCTGCAGCTCCACAGTGCCTGTATGCGAGCCGCCATTGCAGAACAGTATATATCTTTAATATATCTTGGTGATGGAAGTAGTAACACTAGAATTAACTATATGTTGGCAATAGTATCATATATTAGCTGTAAACCTTTTCCTTTAACTTTAAGTCTATTGGATTTGCTTTAAGGAAACAATGTTTTTAGTTATTCAGTTTATTTAGTGATAAACGAGCCTTCAGTAAGAAATATAATTTGTTTACATCAAAAATTAATTTAAATGTCAGGAAAAGATTTTTGAAAGTGTATGTTTGGAGTGTCGCTTTATATGGAAGTGAAACTTGGACAATCGGAGTATCTGAGAAGAAAAGATTAGAAGCTTTTGAAATGTGGTGCTATAGGAGAATGTTAAAAATCAGATGGGTGGATAAAGTGACAAATGAAGAGGTATTGCGGCAAATAGATGAAGAAAGAAGCATTTGGAAAAATATAGTTAAAAGAAGAGACAGACTTATAGGCCACATATTAAGGCATTCTGGAATAGTCGCTTTAATATTGGAAGGACAGGTAGAAGGGAAAAATTGTGTAGGCAGGCCACGTTTGGAGTATGTAAAACAAATTGTTGGGGATGTAGGATGTAGAGGGTATACTGAAATGAAACGACTAGCACTAGATAGGGAATCTTGGAGAGCTGCATCAAACCAGTCAAATGACTGAAGACAAAAAAAAAAGTGATAAATTTAATAGTATTTCTAATTAAAAAATTTAATTAAGTTTATAATAGTAAGAATATGTTTTGTTTTCTTTTCTACGTATTTATTTTTACCTTTTTTTGTTGGTTAATTCATTACATAAGCCCTAAGCTTGTTTACCAAATTATAGTGTGAATATTTGTGGAGCATAAAAAATGACAAACCTGACTGGTTTTCAAAAATAAAACCTTATGAAAGAAATTCTGCGATGCTACCGCTCCACTATAGAGATTGGCGTATTAGTAATTAATATGTTCATTTTTGCTTAGATGTTTTTAAGAGTGATTCTTAATTTTTTTAAGAGGTGTTTATGAAGGCCTTAATTTGAATACAATTTTATTGGCCCGTAAGAGCAGTGTTAAAACTTGGTATGTACCGATGAGTATCTGTTGAATGATAAATTAATCGTTAAGATTGAATCCATTGATGTACATGGGACATTATATAGTTCTATTGTGTCATGTTGGGAACATCCCATTTATTATATATTTATTCTAACAATGCTAAAGGTTTGTTACTTAAGACTAATTTGTTATATGACTGTCATCTATGTTTGCTAGCTCTAATTTGTGTTAAATAGATTTTGTAAAATTCTTATCTTGTTAATTAAATGTTTGCATCTATTTAATAAAACTTTTCTAATTTTATTTAATTTTCATAATGAATTTTAATCTATTTCACTATTATTAAATATATTAAAATTAGCAGTACAGTATGACATTTTAAGGTTTGCTCCGATTGTTGTCTTTTTTTATATGAATTGAAATTTAATTTTAATTCAGATCATTTCAACTAGAAGTTTATTTTTAATTACATTGTTTTTTTAATAAGTATAATGAAATTCCATCTGTTTCAATAAGAAACAGTCTTTAAAAAGAAGTTATTAAACCAGTTTGTATGAGTACATCTTTATTTTTTATTATTTAATCACATGATTAGTCCTGTATCAATTTTATATCCATTCAGTTAATTATATACGATAACATATGGTCTTGTTAAGGTAACATATAACATTTACGTAATTGCTTTTAATTTTATCATTTCTTAAAGTGTGTTTTACTAATAGCAGTAGAATCTTTAATAGAAATACTGTTTGAATTTTAAAACTTCCAAATTAGCTGGACTGTAGGCTATACAGAAAACCACTCTTGTAACCTAACTTATTCGTACAATGTTATGGAATAACAAATCACAAAATTCTAAGTTTTTTATGATTATTTAATAGAACATAGATCTAGGGATCTTTCTATAGAAAGGTGAATGAGTAGTTGTGAATACTCACACTACCAAAAAAAATTGGTAACTTCGATAGTTGTAAAATGATTTCAAAGAAACCAAGAGTATTGAAATAAAGTTATTTAAATTTTTTTCAGAATTTTGTCATTTTGATAAGAGAATCCTTACTGGTTATGTTGAAACCAGCCTTTAAAAGTTTGAAATCTCACTAGTTCAACACAAATTTCCTTCTACCCCTAGTTAATTTTATTCCTGTTTGTTTATATTTCTATAATTTTGTCCCCTTATGTGATTATTTTTCAACTAGACAAATAAATTGTTATAAATTTTGAAATCATTTTAACTGTAAAAATGAGTCTGTTAATAGAAATATTAATTTTTTTATTTTATTAAAAATGTCGTCTAGTGAGTTGTGATTAGTAATTATCAAATACACCAAATTAATAGCAGAGTAACTCAATGTAAACTTACTTAATGATTTACACATTAAAGGTACTTTTAAAATTCATTGATTCATCATCAGTTATTTAAATACCTTCTCAGGTAATGATCTTTGTCATAAATAGTTAATGAATTACCTGATATGTTATTTAAATAACTGATGATAATCAGTTCAATAGATTTTAAGAGTTCTTTTTACAAGCTTGTATGAAAACACGCAAAATTGTCAGACTGCATAATTTTAGAGATCCATTTTTACAATTTCAGCCATATCTCAGTATTACAACATTTCTCAGTCAATTTGAACAAATGAGGTATCATTTTATTCATAGTAAAAGGATTAACATTTATGTAATAAATCATACTTCAATAAAACTAATATTTACAAAGTTATTCATGATTAAAACATCTTAATTTTTGAAATTTTCAAATTTATTTATTTTGAAGGTATTGTTTTAAATTTCATTAAAATATCTTGTTTCGTTCTTAAGATATAAATTTTTATCAAAAATATACGAGGTCTGTTCAAAAGATATGTAAACTAACGTCATAAAACTAAATGTACTTTATTTAGAAGTTACTTGTCTGGGTCCCCTTCAAAGTACTCCTCCCCGATACACACACTTATCTCAACAGTGTTTCCACTTTTTGAAACAGTCCTGGAACGCTTCTTTTGTGATGTTCTTCAGTTCCTTCGTTACATTTGCTTCAATCTCAGGAATCGTCTCAAATCTTCTTCCTTTCAAAGGTCTTTTGAGTTTGGGGAACAAGAAGGTCACAAGGAGCAAGGTCAGGTGAGTAGGGTGGGTAGGGAAGAACAGTGATCGAGTGTTTGACCAAAAACTCACGAGTTGTGAGGGTTGCATGGGCTGAAGCATTGTCGAGATGAAAAAACCAGTGGTGCATCTTCAATTTTTCAGTCAAAATCTTGTAACATGATCCAACTGATTTCCCACACTCTTCATCAAGGTCTCTCATGGTCAGACATCGATTTGCCTGAACCAAGGTGTTGATTTTTGTCTACGTGTGAGTTGTCAGTTGACATGGAAGGACGTCCATGACACTCATCATCTTCAATCGACTGACGACCATCTTTATAATTTCCATGCCACTTACAACATGTTGCACGCTTCATAGCAACGTTGTCGTAAGCAGTCTTGAGCATATCAAAAGTTTCACTTGCAGATTTTCCGAGTTTAAATCAAAATTTCACAGCAACCCATTGCTCGTTCAAGTTACTCATTCTAAAATCCGCCAAACTAAAAAAACACACTTCACAAACAACCATGTAGCTAAGCAATAATGATATTTGCAATCAAAAAACTGTGTTATAATCAGCTGATCTGTACGAACATGGTGATGCCAAGCAGATTTGACTGGAACCAACTGGACTCGAGCAATTCAAACAGTCTATGTATTTCTTGA
This sequence comes from Lycorma delicatula, assembly GCF_047948215.1. Lineage (NCBI taxonomy): Eukaryota > Metazoa > Arthropoda > Insecta > Hemiptera > Fulgoridae > Lycorma > Lycorma delicatula. The sequence continues at coordinate 44,185,400 of NC_134456.1, read as the reverse complement.
ACAGACCTCGTACAATAGGGAAAATGAAGAAAGATAGGACATTTGTTCAAATGAAATTTGTTTATTTTGATGTCCTGAATCTGTTCATTAAGTGTGGCGAATATCTCTGGATACTTTGTACACTTGCTACAGTAGCTATAGCTACAAGGGAAAGTATGGTAATAAATCAACATTTTGAATGCAGGAGATTTTACAAATCACAGTGTTTAATGATTCTCCGTGTAGTTGAAAAACAAAAAGAAACCCGTGAAAAATTGTAGTAGGAATGTATGTGTTTATGTATGTAATTTATACATATGTATGTTGGCATTCATTTATAAATATCTTGGACTGCCTTTACATTGAAACTTGAAATTTAACTAAAACAGCTTAGTACATGGGACAAGCCATGGTATTAAACTGTGAATTTATTCAGATAAGAGGATAGGGTATTTACCGCCATTTTAAAATTTTATTTTTGTGGACATTGTAGGAACTTAAAATTCACTTTAGTGGTATTGCTACATGATTTGTTTACATATTGTAATTTTCAGTCTATCGTACTTTAGGGTGAGGATGTAATTAGCTTAATTGTTTTATAATTTATATTTATATATTTCTAAAAAAGATCACTAAAATCTTATGAAAAAGAAAAAAAAGCCTTTAGCATAAATTCTAAATTCAGTTAAATTTGGTTCTGACACCGATGAGAAGACACTGTCATACAAAAAATAATTGTCATTTAGATTTTGCTTGATATTTCTAAAAAAAACCTTTAGTCATTAAGCACCAGATCAGAGAGACTAAATTCGTTGTCCTGTACCAAATAATGAAATATCACCAGTACTCCTGGAATATTGTAAAAACCCGTATCTAATTTGTTATCTAAAATCAGTTTCCAATATTGTTTTCTATTTATATTTCTTACTAGATTTGATTAATTATGAGTAAAAATAATCAAATTATTTAAAAACTCAATAGCGTATTTGAAATGAAATGCCAAGGGTACAGCTAAGAAAGTTCTGGCCTTTTTTTCTATGCTAAATATTTTCACAGAGATCTCTGGTTCATCAGAATGTTTTTGTGGAAATCATTAAAAAGATGGTTAAAATATTAAGAATGTAGATTGATATATGTGCTATTTTGATCACTACAAGTCAGAATATCTAATTAAAATTGACAATTTAAAGTAATTTCTTTCTGAGTAGTTCATTAAAAAATCAGTAGTATACTAATAAAAAATCAGTAGTTTTATATAAAATTGAAACTTGACGTTGATTATAAAAGTTATTTTATTTTGGTTGATTATTTTTTTGTTCTTTCCTTCCTTTTCATGAATCACAGAACACAGAAAGTATGTGAAGACAGTGTGTGGTGTATACAATTAACTTTTATGTATTATTATAATATGTATATTACATATATATTGAAATGATGGAGATATAGTTTTTACCAGTTAATTATGATTGACAATATTGGGACGTGTTGAAGGAATGTAACAAAAAAGAAACTCTCTTGGAAAGATCTTTTATTCAGCTAACTGAATGTTATCAGACAGTTTATAAATGTCTGATAACATAGACTGTCTGTTTATAGACTATCCCTTTTATAGTTTATAAATTGTTATTTATACCTAATAATACATGTTATGCATGTGTATATATATATATATATAATATATATATATATATATATTTTTTTTTTTTAAAGAATTCTAGCAGAAGAATAATATTAAAATTATTATTTTATTTTTTAATAATAAATTCACCATACTGCTTTTTAATGTAGTCATGAGTTATTTATTTATTAAAAAAACATTTTATTAATGCTGAATTTTGTTTTATCCAGCATTTAATCACAACTCATCTGATAATGATTCCTACTAAAGCACTTATGATAATTGTACATGTTCTTTTTGAAGATGTTTGTTTCTAGTAACAAACTATTTTACTGATACAAGGAACCTTAGATATAGGTTTCATGCAGTTTTGTGAAATTGTAAGAGGTCATGTATTTATAAAGAAAATATAGATCGCTCTTTCTTAAGGATGAATACCTACATACGTATACCTTCTTTTTCTCCTTCCTGGAACTGCTCTACAGAGCATTGCATCAGAAAGGGGAGCATAACGCCGTTTGGTGCCAGTATGCGAAGTGCCAGGAACCTCACTGTGCAGGACAACCCCCTCACACTCAGGGGGCCCTCTAGGCGCTCAGTCGCAGGCCTGTCCGGCCCGGCATCATCTGGCGTCTTATTCCCTGACAGGACTCTTCACAGGCATGTAACTTGCTTAATATTTTTTTGATGAAGTTTTCTACTGCCCTCCATTCGCTGGCTCCCTTTAACATGATACACTGTTTATCCTCGGGATGGAACATGTCTGGCCAAGAGCGTCCAGCATCTCCTCACGCTCACCACCAAACCGTGGGCAGCAAAAATAGACGTGATATTGAGAGACTTGGTCGAGCTCGACTTTATTACTTATACAATCAGTTTATAAAGCATTTTTTAGTCTTATTATTAGTATGTTGTTCATAATTTAAAGAAGATAATTAAAAGCTATATGTTAGATAATATTTCAGAATTTTTTTAATTTCTTCTAATTTATTATTTTTTTTAGATGCGAATGGTCATGTAGTGGAGCTTATAGTGATGTATCTGATAGAGGAGCTGAAGAGAAATTAGCCTTATATTTGAATCGAGGTTCTAGATTAATCAAAACAGAAATTTGGACTTGGGGAAATACAAAACATGGACAGCTGGGAACTGGTGATACAGTTAGTAGAAATAAGTGAGTGGTTGATGTATTAATTAAAGTATTGTAAGATTTACAGTAGTGTGCAAATTAATCCGAACACAGATGTTATTTAATAAAAAGTAACTTGTGAATATCTAGTAATTAATATGTCCTCCTTAATCACTTCACGCATACAATTCAACTTCGATTCAACAAGTGTACTATACATTTTTTTTATTTCTTTATCATGAAACCATACCAACATTATTGCTTTAATGAGGTCAGTTTTTATGGTATAACTCATTTTTTGACTATTGTCCAAAGACTTTCAGTTAGGTTTAAGTCTGTGAAGTTGCCTGGCGACAGGAACACTTTAATGTTTCGTTCTTTGAAAAATGTTACCACTTTTTTGACAGTATGGAATGGCATCAAATCTTGTTAGAACGCTTTGTTGTCTTATGAGATTTTTGTTTTGTGTTACAAACCTTTCCTTCAAAATTTTGATATATCCACCACTTTTCAACATATCTAGTGGATGTAATGGACAAGGACCTTCAACCAATTTTTGGATATAAGCCAGTGATTTATTTTCATCTGATGTTTTCCTAGCATGCGGAACTCATTATCCCTGAAATAAAAATGTAACTCATCAGAAAATAACTTTTTTGCAGTCTTCTTTGGTCCAGCTAGCATATGCTTTGACCCACAAGATCCTTTTTTCCACATTACAGATGTTTAAAGCTGCTTTTTAGCTGACCAACGAGCTTTCCGTCCAGCTGCAAGAAGTTTGTGTCTTATAGTTCACGTGCAAATCTATTCCACTGGCTGCTAATTATTGATTTAAGTTCACAGCAGATAGTTTTGGATCAAGTTTATTTTTCTCACTAATCCTGTGTTAGAGTAGTTTTTCTTTATGGGTACATTTGCTTTCCTTTTCCCTTTTTTGAGATGAAAAGGAACCGATTTCTTGAAATTCTTTTAAATTAGCATTCACTGTCTGTAGTCCAACACCACACGGAAGATATTTTCCATTGTGTCATACTGTTATGCTCAGAAAGAAAAATAATTTTCGAACGTATTCTTGGAGTTATGTCCTTTATTAGATTTCAAGACAAACAGAACAAAAAATATAAAAATATGATTCTGTAATGAAAAATGAAATAAAATTTCAAGAAATAACCAAGAACAGTAACCTCACATTACACAGACAACTTAAGAATGGATGTGGTCAAGCAGTGTAATCACAACTTAGAAATAAATAAAAAAATTCCCTGTGTTCAGATTTGCACATTACTGTAAGTAATTTATAGATCTATAAAAATTGATATCTATTTTTATTGTAGTATTACACTCTTGGATATGTTTTTATGCATGCATTTTAATGAAGAAGATGAGCTACATAAAATTATTAAAAAGATTCCTGATGTTTTTCAGGAATCTAGCGTAAGACTGGGTAATCTAGAAGCCAGAATGATAACATACTACGTAGACTGCTTGGCTAGTTATTGAATAAAATTACTGATGACTTCATAAATCTTTATTTTTACTGTCTTTTGTATAGATTATTTATCATGTAAAAGTTATTTAGTGTGCAAATAAGAAATCAGATTAGATAAAAAGGTTTTGTCAATTCAAAAAACTTTTCTTGTTCATTTGTGTTAGTTTGAAATCTATACAAATTGCCTATCCATATAAATTAAAACACTGCTCACCATACTGATTTTTTCATATTTTTCTGTACTTTTTAAAGAGGCTAGTTGAATTTTTAAATTTATAGATTTTATCATTTTTCAGCACGTCCATTAATTTTTTCTTTAGTTTCAATGCCATATGGTAGAAATTTGGGTAAGAATCTGGTGCAGAATAAGATTTTAATTAAATTTATAAAAAGTGAGAAATATTTATAAGAAATGATCTTAAACAGAAGAGTGTAATGGATAGAGCTAAGGGAAGGAGATTGCAATGATATGGAGATGTTAAAAGAATAGCTGGGAAAAGGTCATTAAGAATGTTGAGAGAATAAAAAAGACCCGAAGGATGTCCAAGAGAAAGATTGAAAGAGTGAGTTAAAAAAAAAAACAACATGAAGAGAACAGGATACATCTGGCAACAAGTCTTGAAGAAGTAGGAGGATGATAAGAGAATATGAAGTGGTAGGTATGTATTAAGACATAGCTGGAATAGGTACAGATATGAATTTATGTGGGACACTGTGAGGGTAATGTTATACCATCTAATAAACATGCTTAGTTATATTCATAAAATGTTTATTGTAATCCATATATGTGTGTATATATGGAGTACATAAAAAATGTTCTTTCTACAGTACCCAATATCTGAACGTTTACTTAGTATATTTACTTTTGTTTATAATTTTAAAACTGTGTGTTTAACTTTCAATTATGTATTTATTTTTTATTTGTTCTCTTCCAACATGATAACAGTTAATTTTAATTTTAAATATCCATTGTCTGTATTCTAGTGTAAGGTTATTTTCACACATCTTATTATATGTTTAGTCATTTTTTAATAGAATTCTTCTATTCTTGTATGAATAACAACAATTTTATAATATGTCTGTCTTTTTTAAATGCAAATAGTAAAATTTTAATTCTGTAAATATATTTATTATTGATATATATATATATATATATATATATATATATAAATTTTAAAAATTAATAAATAGATTTTTTTATGAAAAATAAAAAAACAAAATATAATTCAAAACAACAGCTAAATAACTCCTTCAACATAATACATAAGCTTCTCATGATGACAACACGGAAAGGAATCACTGACTCAAACAAAAAAAAATAATATTAAAAATAAAAGACAAGACAAAAATCTAAAGTAAAACATAAAATATGAATACGCACCCATAGTTTTCTTCTTTTTTTTTTATCTCATTTTTTTGGGTTATGTAATATAAGATATAGTTTAATTGAGTCAGCTTGTGTGAATATTTTATTTCTGCTGGTTTGTTGGAATTTTTGAATTGGTTTAGTTTTATTTTTGATAGGTTTACTTGGTCCACCGAGTGTTATTAGGATCCTTTTTTTAATAGCTTAACTAATCAAAGCTTAACATGAAAATGTTTTTATGATTTTTAATTTTTAAACATAGTTTATTTATAAATTATATATATAATATAATAATATTGATATAAAAATGAGTAAATACTGAAACATTTCTTGTACATCAAAATTATATGAATTTTGGCTTTATTGTCTAAAAAAAAATTAATAAACAATTTTTTACAGTTAATTTTTCTCAGTTAATCTTGGTCAGTTTTAGATAGAAATTAAAAATTCTTCATTTGTCAACCATCACCGAAGACAGAAGACAGGAACTTTATAAAACTTTTGTAAAAATCCTGTAGCAATTCATTTAAGCTATCAACTAGTTATTATTACTGTTCATTAATTCTTCCATCAGTGTAAAATATATATATATATAAATAACTATTCAGAAAATTTAAAATTTTTCTGATCACTATTTTTTCATGAAATCATATAAAATTAATATGATATTTGTTGAATAATTACAACAAATTTCATTACATGATTTCATTACATTACATGCAGTCGTGTGGAACAAACTATATTCCGGATTATGTGTGATTAGAAAAAAAGTTTAAATTTCATAAAAAAATATATATATTATGTGGTGTATATGTGTGTGTGTACATACTACATATTACTCTGTACACACACACACACAAAGAAGACAGAGTGTTTCACGAGGATTCTGCAGTACTTTATAGGCATATTCCACTTATCAAAACAATGAATAAAGTTCAGATAAACATAGGTATGGAAATGCTTTGTTAGCAAGTTAAGACTAGCAAAAGATTTCACCTTTATCTCTGCTCCACCAGTGAAATGAGTACGTACTGAAATTTTGTGGCCATTAATCTGTAGGCGAAATTAATGGTTTTCTATGGTTTTTGGCTGTAGACAATTGTATCTCCTTTAATTTTTGTAAGACATCTGAGTTAAAACCCAAAATTAGGGGTCCAAAAAACAGCTTTTTAATGTTTAGTTTATAATAGCTTTCTTAAATAACTAGTAAATGCATAAACGTTTTCTACAAAACTTGTAAAGAATTTGATTCTTAAAAAAGTGATGTAATCACAGCAACATACATTACATGGTATATATATATATTTTTTTTCTTCTAAAATCAATCACCTATGCACTAATAATTATAACTTTAAATATATATCCAGTATTTATCGTTTGTAGTGACGTCAGATATAGTGACATATCGAATGTAGTGACCAAAAACTTGTCTCTTGGTTGGTTTGGTATGCTGTTAATACATAAATATAGTATGTGTATTGTTTATAATTACATTGGTTGTAGTGACATATCAGGTTATTATGACTTACTTTCTACTTCAGTGCAACATTTTATTGTTTATAATGATGGACGGACATGACTCATCAGTAACATAGTATATCTACACTAGCTACAGAAATATTTGGACTGCTAAAATTTAAAATGAGTCACCTTTTCCTTTTTACCTGCATATGTAATATAATTCTTGTTTTTCTTATATTATAATGACAGACGGAAGTGACTCATCAGTAACATAGTTCACCCAGTATCGTTTATATTGACATTGGGTATAATGACATATCGAATATAGTGACCAACAACTTGTCTCTTAGTAAGTTTGGTATGCTATTAATGGATAAATACAGTATGTACATTGTTTATAGTGACATTGGTTGTAGTGACATATCAGGTTATTATGACTTACTTTTTCTACTGCAGTGCAACATTTTATCGTTTATAATGACAGACAGAAGTGACTTATCAGTAACATCGTATATCTACATTGTAGCTACAGAAATATTTTGACAGTTCCTTTTTTCTTACATATGTATTGTAGTTCTTTTTTTAAATTTATTTGTATATCAGATTATTGTAAACTGAAGCAGTCATACTCAGTTGTAATTAATCTTTTGCTGTGAGCGTATTATATCGTGCAGGTACAGTATTTTATTTTATGTATCCTGTGTAATTCATTCAATAGTGATTTAATTATGACTTCACAAAAAACATTCACGATAGAGGAATTTGTATTTATTATTACATAGTATTTTTATAAATTTTTGTGGAAATAAATTATTATTACTGTATTACAATACCCGTGTACATGGCATATTAAAGTAGTTCCACTAAGCTACCTAAACATTGATTATTGTTAGTATCAGTTATAATGTCCTAAAATCAGTGGTCCATTGGAGGTCACCTATAAACGATATTTACTGTATATATATATATATATATATATATATATTAGATCAACCGAAGTACAGAATAAATAAAGTAGGATGACTTAACTTATTCCACTATATATATGCAGGAGCGCTTTTGTGATTTACTTGCATCATCAGCTGCATTATATATTCATAATTATATTTCACTAGGTTTGTAATGTAATTTGAGATAAGTATCTAATGCAGCTGATGATCCGAGTAAATCGCAAAAGTGCTCCTGCGTTTATAGTGGAGGTAAGTAATACTACTTCATTTATTCTGTACTTTGGTTGATCTAATATAATAAATATATTTGTATATAGTACAAAGGAGTATGATTCTTAAAAGGATTGATTTTAAATATACATATAGTGTTTTAAAGTTATGTAATAATTAAGTTTTACTTACATTGGTAAATTATATATGAACAACTTAAACAATATTTTTCCTATAAGTGTTCAATGTTTGCTCCATCGTCACACTCTTTACACCTTCAGAAAATAAAAATCTTAGCACACTGTTTTTTCACAGTACTTGTTTCAGGGAACCGACATTTTGTAATAAACAAAAGAGTTTATAGTGCTTTTCAAATAGCTAGTATTTTTTATACCAGTGATGCAAAGATGAGTATCAGACAGTTTAATTTTATTCTCTTAAGTAGTATTTCCACTGTTGCCACTGTTCATCTCTTTAATTATTGAATGATTCTTGTATTAAAAAAAAAATTTCTGATGGTTGGTTAAATTTTATGTTCTTTTAAAAATATTACCCTCTTGGCTTTTAGTCTAAGTAGAAAAATTTTTACATTCAACAGCGTATTTAAAAATATTCTATTGTAGTACATAAATAGTTTCATAATTTCAGTTAATAATTTGATGGAAAAAAAGGTTGTGAAGGAAAAAATAATTCTTTTTTAATAAAACTGGTTTAATTCTCAGTCAGTTAAAAAGAGTCAGTTGATTCAAATAAGAGATCACCCTATCCGTATATCTATTTGCTGTAGAGAACTGTGAAATAATTACATTTATCTTTAACAGACATTTATAATTTAAAAAAAAAATTGAATTTTTATCTGCATTGAAAATTGAAATGGCAATTTCTGTTTTTAATTGAAGAATTGTTTTTAATTTTAAAAGAATTTATGTTGAGCTACCATTCAGTAGATATTAATCAGAATACAGGCCAACACATGTATGTATGCATGTATGTTCATCATCCTAAAATTTGTATGTTTTTTTTTTAGGATTTGTGTACTCAGGGGCAGGGGAGCAGAAAATGTTCTGACCCCTGAAATTTCCCCAAAACAAAAGTGTGAGGATTTATTACATTTTACCAACCAATTTATTATATATAATGAGTTATAAAAAGAGAAGTAATAAAAATACACGGGTTGCAGACACTTAATTTATTCAAAAAATTATCTTATGAAAAGAAATACATTAATAATCACAACTCAATAAACACAGTAGTCTAATATTGGCTGTATTGTGATTGCTTCAAGGGAAGATGACCACTGAAGAGGGCACTGTAATAAAATAAATATGTTAGGCTTAACCTAAGAGACATGTTAAAAAATGATTACTTACTTATTAAGCTAATTGTTAGAATACAAATCAGCACCTGAGAGGTAAACAGTTGTAAATTCAACGGAAATCCGATGGAGTTACCGTCATTTACCTCTCAGGAGCTGAAATTTATTCTGATTTATTTTTAGAACATACATAAATATTGTCAGGCTAATAAAAAATCTGCCAATTTGATGTCTGTAGGATTCTTTAATGATTTTGTTAAATGTTTGGTAATGAAAAATTATTTTAATATTATGATAAATTTAATAATACTTCATAAAGACAAATTACCTATAATGAGTGCAGTGATGATTATCAGTTCAAGTCATTAAGAAAAGGCAGTCTTCCCATATCTTTGCGAAGACTGTCAATGACTTTTGATAAACACGTTATCACCAACATTAGCATTGTTTTGCCTGCAAGATAAGTCTGATACTGTACAAAGTGATTGTGATTCATCAAGTTTTATTTCTTTCTTTTCTTTTTCCTGTTTAGCCTTCGATAATTACCTTTCAGATAATACTTCAAAGGATGAATGAGGGTGATATGTATGATTGTAAATGAAGTGTAGTCTTGTTCAGACTCAGTTCGACCATTCCCCAGATGTGTGGTTAATTGAAACCCAACCGCCAAAGAACACCGGTATCCATGATCTGGTATTCAGATCCGTGTAAAAATAACTGATTTTACTAGGACTTGAACACTGGAGCTCTCAACTTCCAAATCAGCTGATTTGGGAAGACGCATTCACCATTAGACCAACCTGGTGGGCTAATCAAGTTTTATTTGTTTGATTAAAGGTTCGCTTCTATTTATTTCATCACCATCACAAGTTTTTGTTTTTAAAAATACAGAAATACTAGGTTGATCTTTAATTCTTGGTTTTTCATTTGGGTGTTTGTTTACAAAATGATTTCCAAGTTTCTCGCATCTGCCGCGCCAGTAACAAAACACACAGTTTGCATCTTGCTTACTTTTAAGCAACATTGCTTACTTTTAATGTCTACATTGTTAATTAATGTACAATTATGATATTTTATACTCGCTATAAAATTTTTGTGTATATCACTTAACACTATTAAAAGTCACTTAACTACTTCACTATTAAAAGAAAACAATACGCTTGCAGCCGGCCAACTAATAAAAACATAGAAACACTATTGCCTACCCAGAGCAGTTTAAGGAATAGTGCAGTAGAGAAGACACAAGATGCAATCAAGCACACACACACCCACACACACACACACACACACACACACACACACACACACACACACACACACACACACACACACACACACACACATACACATATATATATATATATATACACACACACACACAGGTGACTACAATGTTTCTATAATCAGTAATGCGTCCCTTGCCTGTCGCAATTTGAGTTTATGAATTATTGCTCACCAGGAATGAATGTTTCTTTTTAAAACTTGTTAAAAGATCAGTTATTCTAGTTAATAATTGTAAAAATGATTGAATACAACATCAGTTGATATTTACGTCATGATATCTATTTTTCATGACTGGTAAAAATTTCTGTGAGGTTCCCAGACAGCCCAAATTTCCCCTGAATCATGTTTGTGCATTCAGACATATTCTGCTCCCTTGCTCAGGGGGTCATAAAACATCAACATTTGTAAAAAAATCCTACCGTTAGCTGAATTATAAAAGTAACAATTATTTTTGTTGTCGTTTCAATCAAAATATTGTTGATTAAAAAATTATATTCGTCATTATTTCTCTCCATCTGATAGTATTTTGTTAGGCTCCATGCCATGTCATCGATTTCCAATTAATTTTTTTAAAATCATTCCTTCTCAAAAACTCTTTCCACCCCTGTTCTCTTCTTTATTTTTAGGTGTCCTTTTACACATCCTCACCCATCTCTTTTTTTGTTCTTCCTGTAGATTTTCTTCCCATTAAAAGAATACAGAAGAATAGAATTATGTCTTCATTAAATATTAATTTTTAAAAAGAATTCTTATATATTTTATGAAAGACAGTTCTCAAAGGTTGTAAGAGATTGACATTACAACTAATAGATATTAAAAAAATATATAACTTAAAATAAACAAAAATTAGATTTCTTTCTCCTTAATTTTCTTTCTTTCTGATTTTTCCATATTCCTATCTTATCTGTTTTTCTTTTATTTAAAAAAAAAATTATCAACAAATATTAAATTACAATCTTAAAGACAACCGATCCTAAATCTCTTGTTATTGAAAACTTTTTCTAATTATATGTAAAATAAGTCTTTCTTCAGCTACTCATCTCCTTAAGTTCCCAGACCATCTTATTCTAATTTGATTTTTTCTTCTAATGCTCTTCACCCTATGCCTTCTCAAAACAGCGTTTTTTACTTTATATCTTCTTTTCTTTCTTAACGTGCTTCTTGAAAAATTTAACTCTTTTCTTTTTTTTTTTTACTTTTTTCTTCTCTTTCACCCAAGACTCTGAACAATATGATACACAATTGGAACAAAAAAACACTTGCAAATTGTCTGTTCTCGTTAGTTCTTTATCTCACATCAAACTTTAATGGTTAAGTAAAATTCTCCTGTTATCTGCCTTTGCTACTAATTTCCTGATTCGCATTCCCATCCTTAGATTTTTCATATGCTAAATACATAAAAATGTTTAACTTTTTTTAGTGTTGTTTTATTTTTGCAGACTACCTCTTCTGTTCTGATCATTTCTTGTCATTACTAAGGTTTTTTTTTTTACTTTTCTAAGTTGCTAAGTTTATTTTTAGTATCTACATTTCCCTATTTATTCATTTTAAGGAGTAAAGTGATTTTAAACTGAATTTTCCTCTTCTCCCAGAATAATATATTGGTAGTACTAATTGATTGCATTATTAATATATAATAAACTGAAGAAAGTTTTTAATATTTCATAATATTATTATTAAAATAAACCTTTTTTTTACACCTGTCTTTTGTTAACTTATAAGACACGTATCTCATAATAAGCTTATAATTATGATCTAATTACGTATTTATTTTGTTTAATATGACCTGTCAGTAAAAAATAAAACATATGTAATTCTAATAATTTATGGTATTTAAAAATATAATTAGATTAAAAAATATGATATTACAATTCAAGTTTAGTATGCAGTATATACAAAAGAGAAGAAAAAGTAAAAAATTACTGTTATTTGAGAACTATGGTAATAGAGGACTGAAAGAATATAATGAAAATAAAAGGAATAATAGTAATGGCAAAGAAAGCCTTCAATAAGAAGAGGAAATTACTATATAGTAAGAGTCTAGACTTAAAAAGATAAGGAAGAGGTTAACCAAATTTTATATATGGAGTGTCCTATTGTAAGAAAGTGAAACATGGACATTGCAGAAGACAGAAAGAAAATGGATTGAAGCTTTTGAGATATGGATATGGAGAAAGTAAGACAAACGCCTGAAGTACATACAAAAAAGGAAACTAGTTAGGGCATATGGTTAGAAGAAGTAAAATTTTTACAACTGCATGGAAAGAGTCAGCAAAAAGAGAAAGGAAATGAGGAAGAAGAAGTTAACAATTGAGGTGAAGCTCGGAAACTTCAAGGGGATGGAGGAAAAGGCTTTGGATATAAATGGATGGAGACAGCGGTGGAGTAGTTCTACCAACAGGCAGAATATCAGATGATGATGCTGCTGATGTTCAGAAAGTCCCCATATTCCTAGATAAATAGTATTTTATTAATATTTTTTAGAAATGAAATATCAAATAATTATTTCATTGTTTTTTTGTTCACATATCAATTGTGGGTGGCGTAATCATTATAATTTTATGAGACATAACTTAAGACACAACTCATTCTTGAAAAGAGCCTAGTTATTCTCAAGAATTATAAGGATCTTGTACCAGGTTCACTAGAGAAAGTGAAAAATGAATTGTTTTCCCATTGCCTTCTTCACTGAGCTAAATTTGTTACATATCAACATTTCAAATCCATTGAAATGCAGGCCCTGCAAGTGAACCTTTACCCTAATTGCTACTGAGAAGGTGGCTGCATAATGAGCTTCATTAATCTGAGAGAAAACAACTCTGACTTATAACACTTATGTTTTTTCTTTATTTCGTTGTTGATACATACATATCTTACACATACAGTGATTGTTTTTCCGCACATATGTTTGATATCTAGTTAATAGTTTTTTCAAATTTTTAAAGAGAAGTTACCTGTAGTGTTTCCAAAACTAGAACACTAAAATTCTGTAACAAGAAATGTCTGTAGCTGCTAAATATTGTGCTGTAGCGTTGTTAGCAATGTGTATGTGAGCTTTTTATCTCATATCATTCAGATACTTTTTTTTTGTCAATCTCACCACTTCAAATAAAATGTACATTTTTCTTTTAAGGGATTTAAGTTTATTCCAATGTATCTAGTTTTTTCTCTATCTAATTTTTGATGCTTGCTTAACTTACCTTTGTGTTATAGCTGGCTCTGGTTTAAATCCATATTTTTTACCTTTTTAATTAATACACCATTTTCTTAGTTTATTACAATGTTATTCTTCTATTTCTAAATAGTATTACCTGTTTCCCGCATTGTTTTGTAACGTTCTGTTCAAAAAAAATTTGTAAATGTATAATTTTAACATTTCTCAAAAATTATGATTGATGTCATTTTGCCATCCATTAAAAGTAAATAATATTTCATTTACTGAAAAAGTGTAAGTAAAGTGAAATCAGTATAAATCATAAAAATTGTATGGTTTCTATCATTTTTATTATATTTTATTGAGTACTATAAGTTTTACTGTTTTAATAAACCATTTTAAGTGTTAATTTTACAGCTAATTTATCTAATTTTGAGAAAAGTGTTTTCGAAGCATCTCTTCCATTCTTGTTAACAGTTGTCATTGTAATTTTATTTTTTATGAATAGTTGTAAGTTGAGTGAAATTAGATTTATGAGAGTTATTGCTTACAGTTGTAGTAAAAATTTGACATATTCTAGTAAAACCATTCTCATGAGCCCTAATAGACTAAATAAAGTATCAAAAAGGTATAAAACGACTTATTTAAGATTTATGATTTTATTTTGGTTTTTTTTTTTCTATAGGCCTGTTGTTGTGTACCAGCTGACTCATGTTGGTACAATGCGTGTTGAATGTGGTTGGTCACATTGTGCAGCTGTAACTTTGACAGGTCGTTGTGCAGTTTGGGGTCGTAATGATATGGGTCAAGTCTGTGAAGAGACAAAAGGAACTGATCAATCATCGCCTATCATATGGGGTCGTACTTCTCAAGCTGTAACTGGTTCAAGACATACTCTTCTTTTAGCTCCTGATAATACACTTCATTGGTTAGGAAAACATAGGTAAATATAAATTATTCTTTTTGCATCAAAAAATTATAAAATATGTACATATTTATTGAAGTTTTGCCAATGTTACTTCGCTACTTTTTTCTAGTGTTTTTAATTTTTTTTATTGAATTAAGTTAATACACCCTTATTGAATTAAATTAGTGACATCCTTTATTATTATGATTAGACTTATAAAAAATGGTGCTAACCTTTGTGAATTCATACGTATGAGTGTTGGTCATCATTTATTGGAGCAGTGGAGCTACATACATCTGTGAATTCATCTATCTAAAAACTCTAAAACCTAATAATGATTTGAAATGGATTATATCTGATTAAAATATAAAAGATTTTTGTTTAGTTTGAGAATTTTAGGTATAAAAATATGACACTTTTTGCTTGACATTTGAGCTATTAATATACTAATAATTATTATACTAATTAATATACTACTATATTACTAATTAATATACTAATGTATTATTTTACTTAAAAAATAATACAAAATCCATAATCTATATTGAAATTTACCTAAATTTGTTGTAACATGCACTAACAAATGAAGTCTGTGCAGGAACCTCCTACACTGGTGACCAAAGATTTTTTGTAACTAGAAATTTTATAGGGTTTGTAACTGATGGATAACATTTTAAGCATTTATTTAAACAGTAACTGTTAGCTGATGGCTGAGTGCAGTTATCCATATTTTTTTAGGCCAGAATGTGTGGTGATTTGTAGATTTTATGAATGATACCTCTCCTGATTGGTTTTCAGATTCAGGACCTTGAAAGTAAAAAACAGAGACACTGTTGGTGTGGAATGGTACACAGTTTTATTTAGTTCTGAAAAGGATAAGCTTACAATATGCTCATTTTATAAAGTTAATTTACTAAAAATATTAGTGTACATGATTAATGATATGTATTTATCCATATTTGTCATTCTTCACAATTAATAATTTTGGTCTGAAGACAGATTTGTGTTTCTTTTTAGAATTGCCGTACATAACACTTTTTCTGAATAGTTATCCTGTATTATTATTGTACTTAGTTAAGTATATTATGATGAAATGCACCAGTATTAGATTTAAGTAGCAAAACTAATCAGAAAGTTTCTGGACTGTACAGTCAGTACACAGGACATTGAAGATCATTATACTTAAACCTGCTTACTCAGCCTGCCAAGTGGTATAGCATTGTGATGATTAATAATTCTAACATTTCTGTTATACATACAACCTACAGGTTCTAAGTATAATAGCTTTAGAAGAATATATTCTGCATTTTCTGAACGGTACATTATTGTATAAAATTAATATTACATTTTTAATGAAATTTACAGAACCGGTGAATCATTCCACTGTAAATAGGATATCACATCTTTTACTGTAGAATTTTTTAATTGCTACTTGATTCATTCAAAACTGTGTTAATGCAATTTCTGGTGAAAGGTTCTGAAACTGTGGGTGTTAATTAAAAAGAAATATAAATAAATTTGAACAAATCATGAAATTTTCCAATATTAACCTCACATAAAAACATTTGAAAATTTTTAGCTTTATAATAATCAGATATCCAAAGTAAATTTAGTATGCTTGGCATAATGTAAGGTAAATACATGGCACTAACTGTGTATTTCTGCATGATTAAGTACTACCTAGAAACAATAAAGATCCAATTTTTTTTTTTAAATTTTATTTCTCTCTTTTTAGAATTAAGTAGGTAAAAGAAAAAGTAAGTAAGTTTGTCTTTTATTAGTAAGTAAAAAATGTCCCATAGTTTGGAACAAGCTTTTTAATCAGCCTTGAAACAATAAGCTCCTTGCAAGAATTCAAGTAACAATCCCAGGAATCTCAACACTCACCCTAAAAGCATCTAATAAAATCTACACTATAATAAATGCCTATGCACCCACTAATAATAAAAATAACTCTCAAAAATACTGTAAAGAAACAGAAAAGTTTTGGGATCTACTTCACTTGACTATAATAATATCCCCAAAGACCATGTTAAACAATTAATCAGAGACTTAAATGCTGAACTAGGCAGAGAAAGAAGATACTGTGACATCATTGAAAATGGACCGCCTAATTAAAAGTAACAAAAGTGAACAGAGACTTGTTGATCTCTGCAGAAATCACACAACCTAATCTCAAAATCCACATATTTCAAGAGGAAACCTCAAAAACTGAAAACCTGGAAACAACCTGACTACACTAAAGGAGAATAGCAACTACACTGTGTCTTAACCAACAAATACTACCACAAGGGGATCTACAACGAAAAAGTTCTCCAAGGAGAAAACACAGGTACAGATCACTGTATAGTCAAGATTAAAATTAAATTTACCCCCAAAAGAAATCAACAAAACCAAGTCCCTAAAACTAAAAGAAAAATGTGCCCTACCTGACTAATCAAGAATGAAAATGACCAAAAAGCAATCAGAAAAATAAGTCACAGATAAACTCCAAGATCTAGTCAACTACCTTAAACAAATCACAGAAGAATTAGTCCCAATAAAATCCCATAAAAAGCATCAGTGGTGGAACAGTAAATGTGACAAAACAGTGGAGAAAAAACATCAAATATGGGTTATTTCATCAGTCCCAAGAGTGAGAAACATCCTTCCAAAATCTAGTAAAACAAAGAAAAGAAACCACCCGAACCCTAATGAGAATAAAAAAATACGCCATAAAGACACTCTGAAGTCAATAGAAGAAGAATTCAATAAAGCACAGTCAAGAAACTGCTACAAAACCTTAAACTCAGCTAAAAAAATATGAATCCCAAACCTACTAATAAAGAATGAAAACTGTAAACAACACGGAAATCCTATCCTAATATTTCAGCAACTCCTAAGTCGTGAAGAACTGACAGAACTCCTTCTTTACCTTATCATCAACACCTCAATAACAACACCACCAGAAAACATCAATCCTCCCACTATAAAAGAAATTTACCAAGTACTGGGTGAGATGAAGAATTCCCATTGAAGTAATAATGGATAATGGATTGACTAAAGTGACCCTATATGGTCATAAAAGATAATAAAAAAAGTAAAAATTTATTGTAATTTCAGTTCTAAATTTGAATGACCTTTATGTAGCAAGAGTGGACAATATAAATGAAAGTTATTGTTATTTTTGACCCAGTGGATGCACATTGTTGGCAATCTTAAACCTGAATTTTTAGATTATGTATGATTAGTATTAGAAATTTATTACTAATTAATAAAACCAGTATGCAGTGAAAATAGCAGATTCCTTTTTCAAATTTTTTGCAAATGATTTGTTTCATGTAAAGAAAGTTCAAAAAATCATCCTTTGCTAATAAAAATAAAAAAATATTTACCTTCTGATGAACTCTATATTCTTCTAGTCTAATAATCTGAACGACTGAACAACTTTATTTTAAACTGTTTATTTTCTACTTGCTCAGGGTTTTGAGAAATAGTTCCATTCTCACTATCCTCATTTTTATTATGTGATTCATCATCACTTTTCACTAAGCAGCAATGAAGACTAGAGATTAATTTTTTGAACTGAAGAATGTTACTCTTGATCGATGCTTATTGTTGCTGCAAAAATGAAAGATGATATGAATTATACTGTTTACATTTTCTCCTTTCTTTGTTAAATTAAATGCTTAGTACAATTTTATTTTACTAAGAAATAAGAAAAAAGAGAAAGAGAGACGCATTATTCCAGCTTACTAATGATGGAATGGTAGCTTGTAAACAAACAATATGTTTTGAATTAACTTAGATTAAAGTAGTAATAGTAAAAACAGTATTATTAAACTTTTGTAATCTGTTTTAAATGCTAATGTTATATTATTACAATGTATTGTATTTTATCATATAAAAATAATTACCTTATAAAATTTATCACATTTCAATAATTTTCTTTGTTTGTAATTTGATTAACATTCATTTAATTCTGTTGTTTTGAATACATAATTTATAATTAATATGCTCGTAGTTAAATGGAAATCTGTTAATTGTGTAATAAAGAATCATCTAGGTTGTAGTACAGTGTTAATATTTTATCATTTTCTTTTTTGTTGTCACTTCCTGTTTTCTGTTTTATTTCCTGATATCATCATCCTGTTGATTTTATTAAAATGCATTTTTAATTTAAATTAAAGATAAATCTTTAGTAATAAAATTATTTTTATGCTGACTATGAAGTTAACACTGTAGTTTGTGCTGTAACCATTTGTAAACAACATTATATTTAAGAGTATAGAAGGCAATCTATAAAAGTATGAGAAGGCATTTTTTTATTATCGTTTGTGTTGTTAATAGTGATTGTATTAAAAACATACTTTATTTTTTTCTTATTTTTTATGCGTGGATCTCCTTCTTAATTATGTTATCATTTTTTTCCTCTCTTTTTTTTAGACCAGAAACTTTGAACAGCAACAATACAGAATTAGATGTATCTGAATACATTGCAAATGAGGGAAGTATTCCTTTACGTGTATTAAGCTCAAGTGATTACAGTGCATGTCTTCTTGGTATTACTTGTACTGAAATGACATCAAACTCTGATTTAGCTAATGAACAGTGTTTTTTAGAAGAAATGATAAATGTTCATACATCAGTTGTTAAACCTTTATCTAGAAAATCATGCCTTGATGACTTCTTTGCCAACCTTTGTTCTCGGTAAGTAGTATTCTTATAAATTGTGTGTGTGTGTGTTTGCTCATGTGTGTATGCATCTTGATTTATATTATTTACTTAAATAAAGGAATATATTATTTTAGGTTATTTGTTCAACTTATTCTTCTTGTCAAGAATTAATAAATAATTAGTCTTAGTTAACACTGTTCATGTGTAATTTATTAAGTTTGCTCAGTGTAGGTGCTGTTACAGAAAGATGAATTAAAAATTTGTATTTAAATGTTAAATTTCAAAACCTTCAAATGTAACAAAATCTACTTAAACCTTATTGAAATTTTTCATCAGAAAATCCTTTTAATAAATTACAAATGAAACTTTTCGTAAATATTTTGCACTTAAATACTAATTTTTTGTATAATCTTTTCACAAAATAATGGAAATTAGAGTTTGAGGAAAACAGATGAATAACAGTTTACTTTTTAATGTATAATTTAACATAATTTTACAGGTTTTCTACAGGAATTTAATAAACTAGTACGTTTAACAATAATTAAGAACAAGGCTTAATATAGTATAAAATAGAATTTTTTTCCATCAAGTTTGTTCATTTTTCCCACCACTTGTGTCATCAAAGAGTTTCAGCAAATCTTTGATGACAAGTGTTTTCTTTAGTGATCCTGTAAACCCTGTTTTATAAGTATTTGACTATGCTAGTATTATTTATATTACTATTATATATATAAAATTAATACTTTATAAGAAAAATAGAAAAAAAAAGAGAAAATATAATTACATGATCAACTTTATGAACAGTTTTATTGGAACATTAACTTCAGTGGAACATTGAATTTTATCTCTGCTTCTTAAGAAATGTGATCATTTCATAAAGATAAATATACAAAATTATTGACTGTTTAATCAATCATTTAAATCCTACATAAATACAACATTCAAAGTTTTGTTTAAAAATGCATAATCATCATTACTAAATAAAATCAAATTTTTAATTGTTAAATTTTCTAAAATATTTTATTTCAAGGGATTGAGGCTGTACAGCAAGGTTTTGCCTTTTGCCTAGATTTTGCCTAATTAAGGTCTTATTTTTCTTAGACACATTTGTTATTAATTTTTAAAAAATAATAACTGCTGGTATATACTTGCTGGCTTACTAGTATTCCCCATTCACCTCTGTTTTGTAATGATCTTTTACCTTAACATCTCATCACATTTATTACATGTATATCATCATTCTTTTTTTACATATTCCATTTCTTGTTTTCATCTAAAGGTTTTACTTTCTACAATACCGAATTACCAAATTAATAAAACAGTGGATGTTTTAATACATGATCCACCAGTCTTGTTTGCTTCTTTAAGATTTTGCTACTAATTTCCTTATTATTCATCTTAAAATTTCTTCGTTTGAATTTTTTTCAACCCACATAATTTTAAATCACTTATCTTGCACTGTTTACTGGATCATCCAAAATTTTTATTTTAATAAGTGGAGCATTATCTTCTTTCCTTACTAGTACTATGCCTTCTTTTATCCAAAGATACTTAAGTTTCTTACTTTTTTTACAACATTCTTTAGCATTTGCAAGAAACCTTAGTTTATTCATGAACATTAGAACAGTTCATGAGATTCCTACATACTTTGTAGATATTATGTGCTTCACACTTATGCATTATAACAAAAACCCTTCTAAAAAGTTTAATTATTACTCGTAAGGGTGCTTCAACATTTGACCTAGGAACAGATCAGTGATTAACATTTATCTCGTGTTTTATTTTGAAATCTTATGTGTCACCAAACCTTTTTAAAACACAATTTGTTTCATTTATTTTCTGGGCTACACCATATGTTTCAATAATACTTGATCTTCATATTGCTTCTTGATGATATCTTTTTTGTTCTACAGCATTATAACTTAAGTTATTTTCAGAATGTTTAGTTTTATTTTCAAATTGTTTTAATTAATTACTAAATATTAATCTTAATAGTTTAGATTGTTCATCAGTTATAGCCTTATTTCCGATATTTTTTTTTGAAGTGAGGAACCCATTTACAGGCGCCAAAGCAATGTCAGACTCACTAACAGGTTCTGCAAGCTGTTACAGAAAATGCTATGTATTCCTGTGCGCTACCGACTAAACTTCCATCCCTGGCGACCCTATCTCCTAGGAAACCACTAATAAAGCATTATTTCAGGAGGAGGGGGGTAAGTGCCCACACTCACATTCAGTCTCCACAAGCAAACATCATCCACACCAGATCACTACATGTTCATACTGCAAACCACAAATACCTAAAGAAGGAAAACATCCAGAAAAAATAGCACACCTGAAATTTACTAAGACGTACCACACACATATTTATACATTGATACAATCAAGCCAACACAAGACAAGCGCACAACAATCATGAAGACATGGCCACAAGAAATAACTTATCCACCAAAGCACACTCAACAGTTAATTAAATTTCCACAATCTCACCCAGAGTACACAAACACACATACAACTCAACTATGTAACAACTGATTACTTATCCACACGACTGTCAGCCATAATTACTAAAAATGTGAGCAATGCCCCCAAGCACCAGGAGCAGACTGTCCATGACCTCACCGCACTAAAGCAAATTATTTTTGATATTAGTTAATATTTAAATATTATCATAACTGAAGATCTGAAGTCAATTTCAGTTCTATTCTTATCTGCTTCTGCTGATATAGATGATACACCTAAAATACCACTTCCTGCTTATCTCTTGATTATATAAGGCATTCTGTTTTTCACCAATGGTTTCCTAATGGTTAGTATATAACACCTATATTGTCTGTCATGTAATTGCCATCTTACTATTTTGACATTTACTTCTAATCTGTGATTCTGTGGCAGCAACTTATCTCTGTTTTTACTTTCCATCTATTGCTTGGTGATGTTATTTAACGTGAGGAATTAATTTTTGTTTAAGGTGTACAGGTGTATTTAACCATAATATAAATTTCTTTTGTCATGTTTTAATTGGTACTTTTTATTTTGTATTAATGAGTATCTTTACACCCTATTGATTTTGTTCTGTTTTGTTTTTTAAACTCAGTGGTTTAAGTAGTTTTTTTACTTATTACATAAAATGCTAGTCATTTTACAGAATTTTTCTTTCATCGTAATGTTATTTTGCCTTCTTTTAACCGTTATTTTTGTATTATGTGAGATCTCTCTCTGTCCTACTAGACTTGAAATTTTTTTAATAAAAATATAATTATAGATACAGTATTGCCAGAAAGTTTAGAGACAGACCTAGAAATAGAAACTTTTTAAAGAAAGTAGCTTTAATGATATAAAATAAGAAAATTATGTAATCTCCATACAATAGTTAATAGGGCCTCCCTTAGCCTTGTAGCACTCCTTATCCTCTTCAGCATGGGATGAAGTTAGTAAGCTTCAGACACTCATCCTTTATAAAGTTCTTCCAGATCTGCATTTAAACTTCACTATTTGTGTTGCTAAATCTGCAACATAAACTTCATTTCGGTCTTATTCTTAGGCTTTTGTTTGGCTAGACTTTAAGCCATCATGTTCCACATATTTTCGATGGGGTTTAGGTCAGAACTCCTTGCTGGCCATCAGAGAACCTCAACATCTTGCTTAGAAGACAGTTCTTGGTGTACTGAGAGGTGTGACACAGGATGTTGTCTTGCTTGTAGATAAAACTTTCACTAAGCAATTTTTTAACCTACAATAGCATGACTTCTTCCATTGCTTTGCAGTATTTTACACTATTCATAGTCCTTTCAACAAAAGAAAGCTTCCCTGGATCCACAGTTGTGATGAAAACCCCACATCATAAAGGCTTCACCACTGACCACTGGCCTAAACTGCTGGAGCAACACAAGCAGGCAAAAATTGTTCAATCTCTGTACGTTAGACCCTGATTTTACATCTAGGAAATAGCTCAAATTGACTTTCATCTGAGAAGACAACATGCCTCCAAGCATCCTTTAACCAGTCGAGTCGAGCCTTACACCAAATTTTACATCGCTTTTTAATCAGATCATTTATCAAGGGTTTACAGAGTGCCTAGAAAGTCTTCATACCGCCTTCCTGAAGCCTTTAAGACAAGAAGCCTTGTAGACACATAAATATTGAAGTCTTATTCATCTTTCTTCATAGCAGACAATAGATCATTACAACTTGGCATTTTGGTTTTTACAACTCAACATTAAAAGCTTTCGATCCTGACAAGGTGAGGTTTTGCACGGTCTGCTGCTTCGCGGAGTTTCAATCACTTAAAATGTCTCACTATTTTCAACACATGTTTTAGACACGTGAAGTTTAGATGCTATTGATCAGTATGATTTACTGCACTTGTGCATACTGATAATTGGTATCCAAGACACAGCTTGGTATCTTCAGACACAGATAATTGCCCCATTTCTGCAGAATTTACTTTCACATAGTAAAAAGTGTTGTGAAGTTATAAACAATGGTCGACACAACATCAAGGTCATCAGAGAATGTGCATGCAGCCGATCCATCACAAACAAGACATAGAGAAAACAGCTATGCACTCAGAATAGATCTAAGTGTTAGGTAGAATGAAAATGTCCAATTTTGCCACTGAATTTCCCTCCAAAAAAAAAAATTTGTTTGAGAGGTGACCAAATGAGTAGAAATTGTTTGTCTCCAAGTTTATTATTACTTAATGATTGTTTTGTCATAACAAAGCTGCAGTAAAAATTTCATAGCTGTAAGACAAATTGTTTTCGACAAAAAAATATTTTAGTCAGAAAAACAGAATTTTTTAACCATGTTTTAAAAATGAAAAAACATTCTATTTGAAAATGTATTAGAGCTAGAACAGTGAAATTGTTATTGAAAACCTGTAATTAGATGCCTTATAACATCATGTAAAACATTGACTGAAATGCAGTTAGTTTAGGGACAAAAGCAGATGAAATGAAATGTAGGCCTGTCCTTAAACTTTCTGACAACTCTGTATACATCCCAAAATATTAATATTTGCTTAGGATCCCCTTGAAACTCCATTTTATTCGGTTTTTTTAATAGTAGCAGACTTATTGTTAAATAATTTTTGTCTACTGAATTAAGTGATAAAATTTCATTTTTTTCTTCAAGTGAGTGTACTTATTTGTAAATTATTAATGTTTCGTTTTTTGATATTTTTTAATTCTCTACCCTGTCATATTTATTCTTGGATGATGATTAATCCATCTTTTGGTTGCCTACCTTCAAGGGAAAAAGTAAATTCTGTTTTTTTTTTCTGTATGAACATATATTTCCACACTTCTTTTTCATATACTGTTAATTCAGTACTTCTTAGATATTTGTGGTAAGGAAATGATTTATTACTAAAAAGATCAGAAATTTATTTTAATTTTAAAATTATAACAAAACCTGTGTTCTTATGTACACATGTACACATGTGCACATGCACCAAATGTGCCACAATAAAACTGTTACAGTGAATACCTTATTACAATAAACCATTCTAAAATTATTTTTTTTTTTCAGTTTGTGGCAAATTTCTCATCAATTAATTTTCAGTTTCTGAAATTGAAAGTACAATTATACTTTCCTGGTACAATGATACTCAGTATAGTTTAAATCCCTCTGCAATGTGATAGGCAGCTCCCCAATTTAAAAAAAAAAAACATTTTTATGCTCAAATGTGTAATGTGGCCCATGTCTGGTTCTAGTGGTTAAACTTGTTGCCACATATCAGTTGTTTAACAGCTGATTTTCAAAGTCGAAAGTTCTGAGGTTCAAATTTTGGTAAAAGTTGGTTGCTTTTATACAGATTTGAATGCTAGACAGTTAGTACTGATGTAATTTGGTGGTTGGTGTTCAGTTAACCACACATCTCAGGTATGGTTGGCCTGAGTCTGTACAAGACTACACTGCATGCACATATATCACAATATCATCCTCATCTCATTGGGGCATAGGAGGTTTGCTTATTGTTCACTACTAGAACAGATTGCAATCCACCAAGCTGATCTAGTGGTGAACCCATCTTCCCAAATCTTCTGATTTGGAAGTTGAGTTCCAGCGTTCAAGTCCTAGTAAAGGCAATTACTTTTATACAGATTTGAATACTAGATCATGGATGCTGGTGTTCTTTGGTGGTTGGGTTTCAATTAACCACACATCTCAGGAATGGTCAAATTGAGATTGTACAAGACCACACTTCATTTAACTCATATATATCATCCTCTGAAGGATTACCTGAATGATAATTCCTGGATGCTAAACAGGAAAAATAAAGTAGAACAGATTGCAGCATATATACTGGAAATAAAAAAATGTGTAATCTGAAGTTTTCAGTTGTAAGCATAGTAACCCACCGGGTTGGTCTAGTGGTGAACGCGTCTTCCCAAATCAGCTGATTTGGAAGCCGAGAGTTCCAGCGTTCAAGTCCTAGTAAAGCCAGTTATTTTTACATGGATTTGAATGTTAGATCGTGGATACCGGTGTTCTTTGGTGGTTGGGTTTCAATTAACCACACATCTCAGGATTGGTCGAACTGAGAATGTACAAGACTACACTTCATTTACACTCATTCATATCATCCTCACTCATCCTCTGAAGTATTATCTAGAAACGGTAGTTACCGGAGGCTAAACAGGAAAAAGAAAAGTTGTAAGCATAGTGAATAAAATAATTTATTTAGTTACTGTATGGTAACTTATGGAGCTTGCTTGAATTATACTTTATTAGCAAGAGAACATGAAGTTTACTCAAGGAAAATTTATTAGGAAGAACTAAGCAATTTGAAACTTGGAAATATTGTATGTAACTCATTTGCTCTTACTCTTACTCTTCTCTTATTAATTGGCAAAAATAGAACTGCTCCAGTTATTTTGTATCTTTTCTGGTGAGTGTAAAGCTTGCTTTGTAGTAACAGTAATAAATTGTGTAAGATCTTGTTTTATTCCTCAGTCAGTTTTCTGTTTAATTCTGAAATGTTATTGTGGAAATTTCTCCTCTAGAAACATAAGTACATTTATGTTTATAGCCTTATAGACATTAGCCTTTCTAGACATGTGACCTTGTCAAACATGAAAAAAAAAATTGTTATTATAACTGCCTAATAATTATTCATTTTTCTCTTTACTTTGGTAGTTTTTTGATCAGTAGTTTTCACTACTAACTATGTTACAAGTAATAACTGTTTGGATTAGGAAAGGTTGTTTTTAGGAAATAAAATATCTGCTTTATTGTTTTTTTATAAATTGGGTAAGAACATTTGTATATTCATTGAGAAAGAAATTGAGTAAAATTTTTAATTAAATGTGAAAGAGATTTATTGTTAGTGTTAGCAATATTTTGTATTCTCATTAGAAAAATCATTAGCTGAAATAGATAATAAAAAAAATTGTCGTATAAGAGTTTTTCTGAATTTAAAATTAATTACTGATAGCAACAATGTAATTCCTATGAAATTTACTTTTATGTCAAATTTGTTGATGAGATGCTAACTGGATTATAAATCTTCTTATTACAGTTTGAAATCACATTAAAATTTGGGAAATATTGATTTATAATTTTCCTGTTTCACTATTAACTTCTTAGTAAATCTATCATATTTCATTTATTGTTGTTTTAGATATACTGATCTCATCCATTTTACTGCATGGAATGTTGCAACTCTTTATCAAGGATTACCTAGCTGCGTTTTGTTGCAGACACACACTGATGAGCACTTGTTAGTGTACGAAAGATATTTGTCTGCTGTTTGTGATGTAATCACTATGAGTGGATTTGCTCAAATAGCACGTTGTGTTGATATACCGCAAAAACTAATAGCATGTTTTTCAGATAGGCTTCCTTCTCGTAAAACCTCTCCAGAAAATGTTCTTACTTTTGCGTTTGTGTATCCATTAAGTCGAATATCATTCTATAAGGTAAGATATATTAGTGTTGTTTTTTTTTTTAGTAGTAAATTAATAATTCACCGGGTTGGTCTAGTGGTTAATGTGTCTTCCCAAATCAGCTGATTTGGAAGTCGAGAGTTACAGCGTTCAATTCCTAGTAAAGCCAGATATTTTTACATGGATTTCAATACTAGATCGTGGATACCGGTGTTCTTTGGTGGTTAGGTTTCAATTAACCACACATCTCAGGAACGGTCGAACTGAGAATGTACAAGACTACACTTCATTTACACTCATACATATCATCCTCATTCATCCTCTGAAGAATTATCTAAACGGTAGTTACCGGAGGCTAAACAGGAAAATGAAAAGAGTAGTAAATTAATGGAGGCCTAATTTCTAGGTTCATGCATGACATTTTTTGTGAAATATTTAATCATTTCTTTTAAAAGTTAGTTCAAATGTTTTACCAATATTTAAAAAGTTCTTTTGCATAAAATAAAAATTGAATTCTCATTAACCCTCTCATGATCATAGACAAGTCATTTTAAAATGGTTCAAATGGAGGCATTAGTCATTTTAAATCATGATGTCCATGCCATCACAAAAGACTGGAAAGTTAGAAAATTTTTACTATAATTTCAGAAGTCATAAAACTTTAACATTTATCACAAAACTTAGGTTCTTCACCAAAAATAAAATACAAAGATGATCTGTAAAGTTTTTGCTTCTGCAGGTGGCCTCCCTTACTGTTTTAGATTAGTCTGAACTAAGGATCAGGAGTATAAAGACATATTGTTTTTTTTATGTACAATTAAAAATATGTAAAAAAGTAAAAATAAATCTTACTGGATGTCAAATTGAAAGGGCAAGCCAGTTTTTAAATGTAAGAAAAGTTTTTCTTATAGAAATTCATTGGCAGACTACTAAACTATTAAATTTGATGAACACTTTAGATATTATAAAACTAAAAAACTGGGTTTCTCTAATGTTTCTGACCATCTTATTAATAATACCCATCCAATATCTGATATTCATACAAATTTAGAAGTACTGTAATTAAGAAATACAATATTAATACAAATAATAGAGTTTTTTACATTTTAGATAGATTTTACGTATATAAATATAAAATTAAATTTAATTTGATTTGCCTACATACAGAATATGAGGATAAACGATCATATAAGCTGCTGTAGATAGCAGCACTTCTTTAGGCATTGATAATTCATAATAATTCAACTCTGTACAGTCACATAACGTTGGCTAGATAGTCTACGTGGATTTCTATTTTATTTTTATTATTAATTTTCATTTTGACTTTAAATTTAATTTTTTATTAATGATTCCATATTTTGTATATATGCAATTTTTAATTTTAGTTTACAATTTAAAATTTTAAATATAAAAAAATATTAGTTTAATTTTGTTTTGATTTAATTGGAAAAGGATCTTTAACAATTTTAAATCTCAATTTTAATTTTAGTATGGAATTTGCAATGTACAATTTTAATTTTAATGTGTAATTTGTAATGAAACATTTGAAAAATTATAGAGCAACTGATGATGTGAGTTACTCGTGAAAACGCTCTTGCTTGGATTATGAAATAATCCAAGGTGTCTTAATAATCATAGATAGGTGTCATCCAACAATATATATATATTACTTAGGTCGTCCCAATTGTTAGTAGAGCTCATACTTCCGAACAGCACAATGAGGCGAACTGGTAACAGTGATGCCAGTCAATTATGATTACTCATGTAACCATTATTACCTGACAGACATGTTTCATTCACTATTTTATGCTTAGGAGCTGTGTGAAGAACATTGCTCATTTTTATTGTACATGTTTTTCTTGTGAGTATGGATATAAAAACAAAACAACAGTGCACATTTGATATTGTGTTTGACACAGCTTTTCAGCCTCAGTGATTGTGCAAGAGAAGAAGGACCCCTATAAAGAAGAATGCTAATAAAAGGTAATAAGAGTGAGGGTGATAGCAAATAATTATTATAAAATTAGGGTAGAGGGGGCACATTTCAACTGTTTAAATTTCCCTCCACAGGAACTGTTATTTGATTGGCCAATTAAGTTTCATAATTGAACAAAAGCTGGCAATAGTTTTGCGTCCACTTGCTATCGCATGTTTTGTAATGCAATGAGTTCTGTTACATGTCCTGTGAAGTTAAAACTGAATTTCATTTTCATCAATTAATTTTTCTTAGCATTCATTGAGGTAAGTTAGATTTATTCATCAAGTTAATTAAGAATTTACGCATCTAACTATACTATTAACAACTAGAAATTGCTTTTTTAAAACGATTTGTAAAATGTGGGGCTGATTCCAACAAATCTCTGGGTGTAGATTTCAACAGTGTTGAAATGTACCCCTCACAATAATTAAGTATTAATTTAATTAATTTTCTGTCAGATTCAGGCACCTTGGTATGATCTTATATAAAGAAGAGTAATAAGCCAGAAAGGCCATGCAAGCAGTTAAAGATATGGCATGTTCCTTAGAAAAGCTGCAGACTTATATGGAATCTATACTGCTTTATTTTATAGAATGAAATAAAAGTAAGGCAGCACGTTGAGAATAACCCAACAGTGGATACTTCATCAAATGCTTTAGCTCTCAAGTATACATGTCTGCAAGCTATTACCGCAGATCAAGAAAATATCATAAAAAATTTATAAAATTATTGTAGTCATTATAAAAGTGCTTATAATTATAAATGATTAAAGTAATCATAATTATAAAAGTGATTATATCATAAAAAATTCAAATAAGAATTATGATCTGATTTACAGACAAGTACAAAATTTACACATGATTATGATTTACACCTGGGCTCAAGCATGTCAACTAATTGAGATGAAAATAAATTAGCTGTAATTGACTAAATCAAGGGTTTTATGAGTATGAATCTTCATAAACGGCTTGCCTTACAAAAGGCAGAAAACACCAGCCCGTCAAGAGCTACAGCTTTTAATAAAGCAAATGTAGATTTTTTTGAAAATAATTATGAATGAGCTATTCACTCAGATGATTCCACTGCAGATAATATAGATAACTTAGGTGACAAGAGTATCAATGGTATCTCAAGCTCAAAAAGTGGTTGCTAAGATGGCAACTCTTTAGGTTGGTCAGGTTGTATCTGAGAAATGAGGAACAATGATAACAGCGTATATGATTATCGATGCTGTCAGAAATACAATTCCTCCAGTATTTGTATTTTTCTAGGGGGAAATTCCATGATACACTGTTGTTTGGAGTGCTTGAGGAAGTGTAGGGTTAGTAAACACTCCCAAAAGTAGATGGATGATCAGCCCTCTATTTTTACAGGTTCTAGAACATATTAGAAAAAGCATATAAGGTGTTGAAAGAAAAAAAAAATTACTAACTAATGGACAACCATGAAAGCCATTACACTGTAGATGCTGAATTGTGTTTGCTAGGGATAATGGTATAGTGTTAGTGACATTTTCTTCTCATTGCACTCACCATCTCCAGCCCTTGGATGTTGGAATAATGGGGCCAATTAAATCAAAACTAAAAGTAGCAGAAAATGACTGGCTAGTATCAAATCCTGGAAAAACTATTACCATCACAGCCTGGCTGCATTAACAAGCACAACCTACATTTCTCTCATTTAGATTGAAAAATTATTGCTAATGTCTTTAAAGCAATCAATACCTGGCTGCTTTCTCATCTGATTTTTACAGACGAAGATTTTCTAATACCAATATTAGGCCTATTCATAAACCAATCAGTTCTACAACAGGATCCATTCCTTATAGTTCATGTTTTGCTTGTTGTAGCAAGCTACACTACCAAAAATTGGCCTACAACAAGCAGCAAACCTCTGCTGCAAACTTATTGAGTTGCACACCCGAAAAGCTAATTCACAAAACAAGTAAGCCTTAACATAAAGGAATTCTAACACCTAAAGATGATTAGCCTTTTCCTGAAGCTATTGTAAGAACTAAAAAAGGAGGAAGAGAAAAAGTAAATCAAAAATTGGACTAAACTCTAGAAGAAATACAATTGAGGAAACCCTGAAAAGATTAAGTCAAATTTAACTAAAAAGAAGATAAAATCTGAAAAAAAAATAAGCAGCAAAATGAAGTGCAAGCACGTAAGAAAAATTTTATTGGATGAATCTTCTGGTAGTGAAAATGGAGAAGAAGACAAATCAAAGTTACTAGATGAATCTGAATATGAAGATTTTTGAACAGCTTTTGATTTCTTTAACATTTGAAGAAAATATGGACTCTAAAAATGATGATTTTGCAGTACAAATAAATGATTTTATTCTTGTAGAGTGTACAGGGAAAAAGAATCGAATTATTTCTATCGGACAAATAGAAGACAATTGCAAAGTAAAATTTGGTGAAGGAAAGAAGAATCTTGGAAATTTTAGTTTCCTGAAAAAAAAAATTCAATTGTGTTGAAAGGAAAGACTTCAAAATGAAATTTTCTCAACCACACCCAGTTGGATAAACTTCTCAAACTAGTTCTTCACTGTTATTTCATATAAATTTTTTGTTCGTTAAAAATAAAATAATGTAACATCTAAATAACAATATACGTTTTTTGCTTTAACTGAATAAGTTGACTATACGTATAAGTTGAAATACCATAGTATTTCATACATTAGCAATTTATAAATTCAATTTTACTGCATTTTTATGTACATATTTATGTATTATATTTCAATAAAATGTATGTTCTTTGAAGTGAAATAATAAAGTAATATGAAGTGAAGTTGTTTGTTGAAAGGATTCTGTTAAAAAGTGCCCCATGGCCAGGTACAAAACAAAACATGTAGGATTCATTTGAAATTTAAAATTTTACATTTTGCTTGTGATCAGGAACTCTGGTAAAAATTGATTAGTTGTCTAATATACTATGGTAATTATTGCTAAATATGGAAATAAAAATTGTATATTTGATACAAAAAAAATTATTAAATATTGTTGAAATGTATCCCTTCTACTCTAAAAAAAAAATTAAATATAAAATAAATCTCTAATAAATATATAAACCGCTTACCAACAATTATATATATAACACATCCAAGCGCTTTCAGAATGCAATTTCCATCATCAGGAACACACTAAGTTATTATGGATCTAATAATAAATAAAACTTTATATATTAATTATGTAAAATTTATTTTGTACATATAAGAATTGGTCATGTGTGTATTTTCATGTATGTTAAAATTATGTCAACGTAGACGTCTTGTCCATATGGTGATCTCAATTGTTATGTATAGTTAAGGGAGGGTATTATTTTGGCCAACCTAAAAATCAACAATTATTATTCAGTATTTGTTTGAATAAAAATACCGTTATCAAATTTTATTTGCTCATTTATAATTATGATTTTTATTTAGAATGTGTTTAGAAAAATTTAATTTTTTTGTGTTACCTTTATACAGTTTATATGCTCTGATTGAACATAAGTGATTAGTCATGCTGACGTATTTTAAATCGCAGTTTGCACATTTTAAACTATATATGCCTTGTTTATCTAGATTAAATTTATCATTGTTTTTATTGTTTTAGAAGGATCTAAATTATTTATATATTTTATTGTTAGTCACGTAAGCAGTTTTTAATCCAAATGATTTAAAAATTTTGTTGAACTTTCTATAATTCATATTATATTAAATTTTAGCATATTCATTTCCATTTATATTATTAGTTAACCTTATTTTATCTTTTATGTATACTTTGTGCTTTATTATTTTAGTATATAATTTATTAATTAAATTTTCATTATATCTATTGGTTGTAGCAATGTATTTAATATTATTCAATTCATTTTTTAAATTTATATTATTATATTTTAATGCTCTATAAATTAATGTATTAAATGTTAGCAGTTTTATGATTCTAAGGATGAAATGAGTTATTATGCATTATTGTGGCTTGTTTGGTAGGTGTTTGCTATAAATCTCAATATCTAATTTGTTATTATAAATTTTATTAATTTTTAGATCTAAATATTTATGCTATTATTTTCTCAAGTTAAATAAAATTTTATGTAGTTATCTAAAGAATTCATTTCCCTGATTTTTTTTCTCCATCATTATATTGTCTATTTTTAATTTTGTTAAGGTATTATTAATTATATCAATGGTTTTATTGATGTCAATATTAGTGTGCATGTCTTTTATTTCTAATGTTATGAGTTTAATTGTGTTGTTTATGTTAATTTTATTAATTATATCTACTAATTCATATTCATTTTTTAAATTAAATTTATTATAGATTATGTTGTATTCTTTTAAAGTGTTCGATAAAAATTTACTTAGTAGATATGTGGATGAATTAATACAATTTATTACAGTTTACAATTTATCCTAGGTATCATAAAATTGCTACATTTAATACAGTAATTTATAGAACATTAAAATATTATAATATAAATTTAAAAAATGAATTGAATAATATTAAATACATTGCTACAGCCAATAGATATAATGAAAATTTAATAAATAAATTATATACTAAATAAAGCACAAATTGTAATGCATGTCTACATCATTGTCAGACTGCTAAATAGCATTGTTTAGAAATATGAGCACTATTGACAGTTGATTTGGAATAGTCTTTGTAACTACATATGTATATATTTTATTTTTTTATAAAATTGAGGAACCTTGTTTAAGTTACTGTTTCAGTCCACTTGTTTTCGATACACTTTGTCATGGAAGTTTACTGATTATTTAATGTATTTAAAATTATCATTTTTATATAAATTTTCCTTTTTTTAGTTTTTAAAAGTTTTTTAATTGTAATAACATTTATTATAGATGATGTTGAGTCGTGGATCAAATGAAGTTTCCCCTGAATTTCAGAGATGGGAAGCATTTTGTGAGGCTCAAGAAGTAGCTCGTAAACAAGCTGAAGCAACTAGATTATTCTGGGAAAATTCTGGCAGATTAGTTGATACTTTAAGGTATTTTATCACATTCTTTACTAAACTTAACAATTTAGAAGATGACTCACTTTCTAAATAATTTGTGAAATGTGATTCAGTAGTTTTTTTTTTTAGAATATTGATGAAGATTCTTCTTCTGTATTTTACAGTCAAAAACTGCATCATAATTTTAATAGACATAATGGAAGCCTATTATATTATATATTTAAATATTTAAAACTGTCTTTTAATACTTAAGCATGGGAAAATTATATAGATTGATGGCTAGATATCATATCTTGACAGGTGTATTATTACATTTCTTCATAAGGTTCATAAACATCTTAATGATTCAACCAGCACATAATAAATATGAGGCTGTTAAAAAACTATGTTTATTTTCAATTTAAAGAAATTATTTGACGTTAGATATAAAAATCACAGAAAAGAGAAAATCCTTTTATCTATTTTCTTCATTTAATGCTTGCTTCTCCAAATTAATGCTGAATAACCATTCACTTATTAATTGAATAAGTATTATTACTTCATCAAAATTGAATAAGCATTTATCCTAGCAGTAAATGAATTCATCAAATACTTTTCAGTAGAAGTTTTCATTTGATTACTATGTTTTGACTGTTTTCTTCACTTCTTCATTGTTTGTAAAACATTCTCTAAGATTGTACCTTTGGCTTTGTATAACTGAAATTCTGAAGTGTAAGTTAATAGCTGTGAAGTAGATGAGTCATGGTTTCCCACTAGTTAGATTTCAAAAGAGAGTTTTTAGACAGAGAAAAGAAAGTTAGTTTTTACAACTTGCAGTGGATTGCCATGTTGTAGAATGATTCTGCATGAAAGAATGTCGTCGTGCCTCTTGTCAAGTCTCTGACAAAGATTGCTTAGAATTTCCTTTTAACAGTCAGAATTGATAATCATTCCTGACTTTCAAAAAGAGTTTCTAAGTAAAATAATAATTTTTCCCTGTTTTTTTCTTCTATTATCTTATTACTGAATATAGGGTGATCAAAATCGTATATTAAAACTTGGTAAGAGAAAGGAATTCTTCAATAGAGCATAAAGCATTATTCAGTTAAAATCCTTTTTATAAAAATAAATTCTATCATTACAGTTACCAATTTCATAAAGTAATTAAATTATTCATGAATGAATTTTGTCCATACATATTCAAATATATATATATATATATATATATATATAACTTAAACAACCCAACTACAGAATTATAAAGTAAATGAAGTGACACTTACCTTATTTTTTTTTATTCCAAAAGCACTTAAGCGGGATCCTGCATCATCAGTTATATGTATAAGATATATTTATATAATATTACATATCAAACATAAAAACATAATGTTTTTTATATGTATAAAAAAATATAGTATAAATAAAGAATACATTATATATATATATATATATATATATATATATATATATATATATACAAATATTGTTTTTGTGGACCTCCACAAATGAATTTTCCATTTTTTGATTTCTAATTATAATTCCTAAAAATTTATATAAGGCTAAATTCATTAAAATTTATATGCATACAATTGATTTTTGTTACTTTAAAAGATTTCCATGTAGATTTTATATTTTATTATTTCTACTATTTATCTAACATCTTTCATTTGTCCCCTAAAGACTCTTTCTAAATTTCGTTTAAGATTATCATCACCAAAACACTTTTTGAGTATTTTAATATAAAAGATAATAAATTTGTAATAACTGCCCTCATCACCTAGGCTTAATTAATTTTAAGAGCAAAAATATCTATTTATGTTTGTTTTTGCAAATATAATTAGATTATCATGCTTTTACAATATAATTAATCATTAATGGTGACCTTCACTATTGTTGACTGAGCTACAGCATTTTCATCTATCATAACATTAATATTATTATTTTTTTATTTGTTAAATGAACTTTTAAAGCTTTAAAGCAAATGATTAGCTGCCATTTGAATAGGAAATGACCCCAAAAGGGGATAAGCTTAACAGCCAACGGCATAAGGTATGCAAGGTGAGGGGAAATAAGTGTACTCTAAAGATTTATCCTGAGAATCAGCAAGTAGGATTGAGAGTTCTTTAGCTAAGTATTCCAGATTAAGAATAGTCCCCTGCTCGGATATCTAGAGGAAAACAATTCAAGAAGTATCCAAATTTAAGAATAGGGAATACTAGATGAGATTGGCAACAAGAAACGTTGCAGAGTGGGAAGCTAGCAAATATAAAATTAGAGATGGAAATGATGAATATTGACCGTACTTAATGTTTCAGAAATAAAATGGCCCCTTCCAGGAAATTTTTGCAGAGATTATAAAATTGTCTACAGTGCAAGTAGAGGTGGTTATGGAGGAGTGAGAATAATACTAGATAAAAATCTATGGCGAGAATGAAAGGTTATTTGCAGTTTAATGCTAGTCAAAAATTAGTTGTCTTTATTAATAATAGGAAAAATATATACTAAACTGAAAGTTGCAATTATAATCAAAGTATATATGCCAACCTCAAATTTAGCCAAGGAAGAAGTCAAAATAGAATTAGGACCTAGAATATGTGATTAGATGGTTGAAAGAAGAGGAAAACATAATAATAATGCAAGATTAGGATGCAGTCATAAGAGAACTTGAGTAAAGAATATTTAAAAATCAAATACATGATTCCAAAAGCTATCCATTTCTTGTTATAAATTGTGACCACAGCACATTTAGTTATGAATTGCAGTCTTAGTTTAAAATAAATGGAGAAAACTGCAAATGCAAAAT
Source organism: Lycorma delicatula (assembly GCF_047948215.1). Classification (NCBI taxonomy): domain Eukaryota; kingdom Metazoa; phylum Arthropoda; class Insecta; order Hemiptera; family Fulgoridae; genus Lycorma; species Lycorma delicatula. The sequence continues at coordinate 44,148,263 of NC_134456.1, read as the reverse complement.
AAAATGTCAAATTAGTAGTGTGAAGGATGTGAAAGAACTAAGAGGTAAATGTAAAATAAAAATGCTATTAAAAAAAACAAACTGGAGCGTAACATTAATGACAAATAGAATATTATAAAACAAAAAATAAAGGAAATTCCAGGTAGAAGAAATTATAAGAATCAAGCAACACCAGAAAAAGAAAAACAACAGAAATCAGTTAGAAATAAGATTAACAAAGCTTGTAGAGAGGTAAAAGAAAACTATCTGCTAGAGAGATGTGAAGAAGTTAAAATACAAGGTTTGATCAAAAAATATGTCAAATTTTTAAATTTTCCAGTTTGTATAAGTCCAATTGTCACAATTTTTTTTTTATTGTGTTGGTATATTTGTTCCTAAGATATGTTTACATTGGTAGCCATATTGAATGCTTAGTTTGTAACCTCGAAAAGATTACACATGTTTTGGTATGGTCAGCGATTTTTAACTTGAAAAACTTGGAAAAGATTGAATAGAGAATTTTCATTAAATTTTGTTTTAAGTATGGAATAAAGTACAGCACTGCATTGGAAATGTTGTATGTTACTTTTGGCAATTCTTCTATGAATAAAACAAGTGTTTACAAGTGGTAACAAATGTTTCCAAGAGGGCTGTGAAGATGATTAGCACCACAGACATTCCAGCCCATCAACAACCAATGACGTCAAAAAAGTTAAGAAAATGATTACGGAAAATCTCCGAATCACTATCAGACAGTCAGTAAGGATTACTACCAGGAAGTTCTATGCCATTTGCATGAAGTAATCCAAAGAAAATGGCCGGATTTGTGGCAAAATAATTCATGGCAATTGCACCATGATATGCCTCACCCTCCATATTTGCCAGACATAGCCCCTTGTGACTTCTTCCTACTCCTCAAGCTGAAAAGAACCATGAAAGATGATATTTTGCCAACATTGATGAGATGAAGACTGAATCGTTAAAGGAGCTAAATGCCATACCGGAAATTGTGTTCCAGGGATGCTTTGAAAATTGGAAAAACACTGTATTATATCTGAAAAGGAATACTTTGAAAATGACAAAATCATTATTGATGAATAATGAAGATTTTTTGAGAAAAACTAAAATCCTGTGTATTTTTTTAACAGAACTCATACTCTCAAGAAATAGAAGCGGCAGATGAGGCGAACAAGACAATCAAAAACCTTTTCGGTGAACCGAAAAAAGAAAGCATGTGCAATGAAAAATAAAACAGAATGATACTATTTGACAAAGAGCAATTGATCAAGAGATGGAAAGAATATATTGAGAATTTAAACAAAGGGAAAAAATTGGGCACAATACAGAAGAAAGAGAAAAAGAAAAATCCATCTTATAATAGTAATTTGATCTAGCAGTTAAGTAGCAGAATAAACCATAGGAATTGATGGCATGCCTGTAGAACTAATAAAAGCATACACTAAAATCTTTTTGGTATGATGTTATTTGTGAATAATATGAAATACATGGCTGCCAAAAATCATTGTAGAGGGAAAGAACGTTAGATGAAGAAGCAGACTGGAATATATAAAACAAAGTATGAATGATATTAGCTGCTCAAGCTATCAAGAACTTAAAATGAAAGCACAGGATTGGGTCTTAGGAAGCTTGCTGCAAACCAATCCAAAGATTGAAAACAGCAAAAATGAGATGTTATATCATCTACATCACAGCATTTATTATTTTTTACAAACCTAATTATTGAATTTACCTCTTCCGTAGTGACTGGATCTAAAAAGTCCATTTAAAACGGATGATTTTAAAATAATTTCAAAACTATCAAAGAGAATTTTAACTTTTGTTGCACTTCATTTTTTTCTAACAACTACTTTTTTCTTCTGTTTGAAAATATTTATTTAAATTAAATTAGTTGCTAATTTCGAGATCATTAATTATTTTTTTCAGTGAGAAATTTAAAAATTCAGAATTAAGTTGATTATATTTTAAATTAGACTTCATTTTCTTCGATCATATCTTATTTTTCTATTTTTCTTTATCAATCTGATCTTTATTCTACTAGATAGCTGGGATCCAGCTTTCAAAATTCTGCTTTTTGTTGTTTATTGTCATTTTACTATTATTTATTATCTACTTGGTATACATGTCCTGATAATTCAATATTTTCTGAATGAGTCTTATTATTAGTTAAATTTTTTACTATAACTGTTAATGCAGGGCAGTTGTTATTATTTTTATTATTTATAACTGCTGTAAAACAGTATCTTGAATCATATAAAAATTATCTTAGATCATTTGTCAATAAAATTCTTAATATATTAGCCAATAATATATAGTTTAAAAGAAATAATAATTATCAAGATATTAATGATTTAATGTTTAAAATTGCTGCTATTTTAAAATTTGAAAATGTACTATCATCATATTTATTTATTCAGTTGAGAGTGTTAATATTAATGTTTGTATCAAATATTAAAAATTCTTAATCTGTTTTTAAGATATGAATTTCTCTTTAAAAAACACAAAAAGGAAACTGATAACAAAGTGATAGAAAGTTTATTTATATTAATATTTTTGTTTCTTTGCATGTTCTGAATTAATTTATGAAGTTTGTACATACTGTCTCCTGAGGCACTTGTTTAATAATTTACAAAATTTTCTAAATTTGAACTTTCATTCAAATAAAGTTTTCTGGTTAATAAAAATACTTTTTTTCTTTTTTTTTACAGTGATACTTTTATGTTAGTTATGAATTACATACGATGAATTCTATCTATCTCTTTATGGATTAAATGCATAGTATATTCATGTGAATGGTTTGCATTAAGAACTTAGATAAAACCTTTTATCAGTGTTTTTAAGATAAGAATTTGAGTGGAATAAATCCCGTTTCTCTAAGTGTAATTTGTTCTTTTCCTGTGTATTTTATATTATATGCTTCCTCAGTTAAATTGTTGTTTTTTGCCCATTTTGTTTGAATTTAGTTGATTTATAACATGTTTGTTACAATAAATACTAGTGTGACTTGTTAGTGATTTATTAATTTATAAGCAAATTTAAAACAGTTTTAGTATTTTATGAAACATAGTTTTGTGATTTTTTTGTTTTCTTTTTTAAGTAATGGAAATGAAATATTGATGATATTAATCAATTGTTAAATTACGTGCAATATTTTATTAAAAATGGACCATTATAAAAATTATGAATATTTACCACTTCTTTATCAGTTAACTGAAAAGTAAGTTTTGTCATGTTTTGTGTTTACATGTAAACTCAGAAAGCTTTACTCAGTAGTTGTACTGTATATATATATATATATTTAATATTATATATAAACTACCAAAACACAGTAAATAGATAAATTAAACTTATCGTATTGTTTTCCAATAACTACTCTTTGCAGTATCTCACATCTTCAGTTGATATATATGTCTATTAGATTAAAACATATCTTTTCATTTTATATATATTTAATATTACATGAAAAATATAAATCACCAAAACATAATAATTAAATAAGTTTAACTTACCATATTATATTTTATTAAAACTGTGGTGTCAATATGTAATGAATTATTTGAATCTTTAACAAAAAAAAACAAAGATATAATTTATTGCAAAAGTAATTTTGCAGAATCCCGCATCAGTCGTGTATAATATTTATAAAGTTACTTATTAAACATAACATTAAAGAATTAAAAGATTAAAATTGCGATTACATATACAAGAGTATGTGAAGTCATTAAATAAAATAAAATAAAAAAAAACATGTAATAACATGTATATGGCAGCCAAGTACTATAGTACTGCACTATTTAAATAAATATTTTATTTAATATCTATGAAGATGCTGCTGTCTATTGCAGCTTTTATGAGTGTATCTCCTTCAAAATTTCTCAGTTGATTAAGTTGAATCTTTGTTTATATTTATTTATATATATATATAAACAAAGATAAATATTTCTATGGGATTTCCTTTGTCAGCTATTATGTCAGAGACATACTTAGAAGATTTTGAGAATAAATAGTTTATGGCATTATTCACATACATAACGTTTTACTATGGACTCGTTATTTTCATGATATTTTTGTTTATGATCCAGTTATAAATAATGAACACCTCATTATCTTAAATAAACTTAATGCATATTATAACAATTTAAAATTTACTTTTAAAATAGATATAAACAGAACAATAGATTTTCTAGAGGTTAGCATTGAAATTAACAAAAATAATCAAATTGTAACTTCAGTATACAGGAACCTGTAACCCATAAAATAACAATTCATAGAAAATCAAATCATCCTTGGTCTCAGAAAATTAACATATATACAAATATGATTAACAGAGCTATCCGTTATACTCAAAATAATAAAGAAAAATTAAACATAGAAATAATTATCATAAAACCAATTGCAATTCAAAGTGGATATAGTGCTTGTTAAATTGATAATATATATAAAAAACAAACATCAGAACTTAGTAGTATAATAATTTTTAAACCATTACATAACACACAGAAGATTGATAATGTTTACTTATATTAATTAATATTCATTCATATATTAATATTCATTCACTAATAGTATAGTTGAAAATATAACCAAAGTTTATGACAAGGATAAATTTAAACCTGTATATAAAACTAACAACCACATAATAAAATATTTAAAAAGCAATAAAAATACTGATTTATACAATTTATGTGAAGTTAATGTGATAAAGTGTAATGATTGTGAGGATATTTATATAGATAAAACCAATAGATTGTTTAAAGCCGGATTTTATGAACATTTTAGGCATTATAGAAACAAAAAATTGGGCTTTTCTAATGTTGCAGATCATCTTGTAAACAATAAACATTCTATTTCTGATGTTAATGCTGATTTATAAATATTAGAAATTAAAAATGAAAACAAATAAATTTTTGATATTTTAGAAAAATATAGATATTAAATAAAATATTTATTTAAATAGTGCAGTACTGTAGTACTTGGCTGCCATATAACATACATGTTATTAAATATTTGTTTTTATTTTATTTTATTTAATGACTTCACATATTATATACGTAATCGCAATTTTAATCGTTTAATTCTTTAATTTTAAGTTTAATATGTAATTTTATAAATATTATACACGACTGATGATGCAGGATTCTGCGAAAGTACTTTCGTGAAAAATTATATAAATATACAAATAAGGTAAGAGTTGTCTTATATCTGTACTTGGGTGGATTAAGTTGAATTATATACATTTAAATTTATATTATTGGTGCAGAAGTGATATGGGTCTTGAAAGAATTGATTTTAGAAAGAAAAATTGTGTGTGTGTGTGTGTGTGTGTGTGTGTGTGTGTGTGTGTGTGTGCGTGCGTGTGCGTGTGTGTGTGTGTGTGTGTGTGTGTGTGTGTGTGTGTGTGTGTGTGTGTATGTATGTATGTATGTATGTATATATATATATATGTGTGTGTGTGTGTGTATGTATGTATATATATATATATATATGTGTGTGTGTGTTTGTGTGTTGTTCATGATAAGTGTAGGAGAATAAGAGCTGTTGATTCTAATTAAAATAAATTCAGATTATGTGTTTATAGATTCTAACTTATTTACTGCATTTTTTGATCTCATCTGTTATTTTGTAATTATTTGTACATCATTATATGTAATGGATTTTTTTGTGTTATTTTATTTTAAATGTTAGTTTGTCATAAAAATTCTGAAAGCACTAAATTCTAAATTAAAAATAAATAATATAGCCTAAAAATATTCTGTTAAGTATAGATATGTTAGAATATTTTTAATAATTTTTTAATATTTTTTAATAGCAATTTATTTATTAAAAGTAAGAGTGTAGCAATGATAATTGAAGTTTTCAATATTGATTTATGGTGAGCATGTATTGTAACCTGATGACATCAGTTTAGTTTGCTTTCTGTAGCTTTATTAGGTAACTGTAATGTATTGATATTTTATATACTGTATCTGTGTGTTTCCACATGAGCATGCATACACATAGTGGTAAGAACTAGACACATAGTGTCAGACTAGAACGTGGTTTATGGTTTAATTAAATATATTTATTTTATTTTTTAAATATGGTACTTTATAATTATTTATATTATGTAATTTTTATTTTTATATGTTTTTCTGACCGTTTGTATTGTATTTTAAGAGTGATCTGATTGGTACTTGAGCTGTAGAAAACAAGAGTCCATAGATAGGCCTAACGAGACCACACCAATGATCCACTTTCTTCACAAGGTCTCTGCATCATCAGCATTGACCTAACAGGGTCTGACTGATTTCTGAAGAAACCAGAGGGGAAGAGAACAAATTAAAAATAGGAAAAAAGATTAGATAGTTACAAGAAATTTAGAGGGACTGTAGTAAGAGATAAAAATAAAACAAGTATTTAAAGAAAATAAAACTGCCTTCAAAAAATGTTATAGAAATAAAAGAATAATACCTTTCAGTGTTTTTTTTTTTAAATTTTGACTTTTTTACATCAAATTAGAAATGGCTAACAAAAATTTATTAACTTTTAATTTTTTGCTAACTTCAAAAAGTCCAAATTTAATTGAAAAAAATGTCATTTTATTATTGAATGATTTTTTTTAAATAGATTTTATTTTATTAAATAGCTTTATCACATTAGATCTTATTAAATTTTTTTAGTTTTATTTTTTTTTAGATTATGCATAGCTATAATAAATAAAAAAATTTACCTGAATGTAAAAAACCATTCTGCCTGAAACAAAATGTTGAGAAACTTGCATCTTGATAAAAATAAGAAGAGTGGAAATTAATAATATAACATCTACTTCCTCCAAGTATGAGCTAATTTATGCTGTTTTATGGAATGTAGAATATGTACTGTTTTATTATTTAATTAAGTAAAGTTTTTACTATTTTTGTTCAATTTTCATTGAAAGTCGCAATAATATCAGACATTATCATTATGTTAGAATAATCCAATCCTTTTCCAATGATAACCACAAAAAATCAATAAATTATCATATGTATTCCGCAGGAATTAAATTTTTTATTTTAAAAATAATCCAAGTAATTTGGAAAAAAGCTATAACAGGCATGCTAGAGAAACTCCTCAACAATGTAATAAAAATCTACCCGTTTTGTGAAGTTAAGGCATAGACATGAATACAAAATATACACAAGTCAAATTAGAACTATATCCTTGTACAGGGGATAGATTCAAGATCCATTCCAGTCAACTGCCACCCATCCTACTAAAAACATCTTGGTAGATGGGAAATATTTATCAAAATGCAAGTACCATATTATTGATCAATTATTTTCCATTAACATGGTGTGTATACGCTGCAGCAAAAATTTATTTTCTTTCAAAAATTAAATACCCTCTTGGAAAGTGTTTTCCTTAAGAAACATTGATTTCCAAAATTGTATGCTCGTGAAAGTATTTAAAAAACTAAAATCTGTTTAGGTAGGAAGTTCTTAATATGAAGTTGCAAAGTTGTTTTATATAATTTAATAATTGTTTATTTAGTATCATCCAGTTTTATGTCATGGATAAACTGACGACTTCATTCAATTTTTGTTTAGTCATCGGGATTTCTGAAAATATTATTCCTTGTATACATAACACCTATCTAAGTTTTTCTTATGGCTGTGATGCTTGTAAAGCACCTTGCATACAAGACACCAATCAGAGTTATTTTCTCTGAAATGATGTTTACTATTCAGCAAGTCTCTGTGATGCTCATAATGAAGTGCGACTTGTAAAGCTAAATATCATCTGCATTTTGGTGTGCTTGTAATGGTGTTATGTTGTGTATGTAGCTCAAAGGAGAAGATTAGAGACCACTTCATACCTCACTTTCTTTGATAAACCTGGCATGGATTGCTTGTTATTCTTACAAATGGCTGTGTCACTTTGTAAGGACTTATTACTTTTATAACTGGGGTAATTTATAATTGTTACAACTGCAGCATTTAACACAAATAGACTTTGATTAAGAAATGGTTTTAAACTTGGTGGCTTTTGATTTAACTAAAGAGGTAATGAAGAAGTTCTAATTTAATACACTAAGAAATTAAATGAAAATTTAAAGAGCTCGTGCAAAATCCTAAGAATGAAACAGAAGAGCTGCCTCCAAAGATTCTTGCCTCTAAATTTTCATCTCATTGATTACCGATTCATACATTAATTACCAGAACACTAATTAGGAAGAAATTCTAAAATAGAAACATGATGCTAAACTTACTACAAAAATCAAACGGATGTGAGCAGGTTTTTCTATTTTAATTAACAGTCTCAGCAATGGCTTAAAGATTCATAACAAATATTTATCATTTTTTGAAGTTAAGAAACCTAGGAGGGGAATTCCAATTTTGTCTTCAGAATTTTGTAAAAGTGTACATTTCGTTTTTAAGTTTAATACTCATTTACGAGTTTACGATTATTAATAATCTTTTGATGGCTGTTAATCATTCTGTTTAGGATTAATTAACGACTTCACCACAGAAATCTCAACATAGTATTTCAAGATCATATAAACTGAATACTGTTGAAGTTTATTAATTATTTGTCCTATTATTATTTAGCAATAGAAATTTTTATGAAAACATGTGAATTATGCTTTGATTTTTTTTTCAGGACCCCACAACGTCGATTACTTAGGGACTCTAAAGTGCATCCATTAACAATACATAATGCTTCTAGGTTTAGTAATCACTGGCTAATTTTGTTGTCTGATTCATTTGTTCATATATCTGGAGCTAACCAGAATGTACATTCTCTTGACACATTATGGGTTGAACCACTTCAAGATTCTGATGCCTTTCAGGTATGATGTTATTACTGTTTGCATATTTAAGCAATTTTTTATAGTTTAGGTTGGCAATTAGTAAGTTTGACAAACTTTCATACTGGATGGATCAAAGAATTAGGAGAGTTTAAAGGGGATAAATGAAAATCTAAAAAACCTTGTTTAAATAGTTTTATTTACATCTTATTTAACAAAATTTTCCATTTGCAAACTTCTTTATAGCTATTATTACACTATAAAAATTATATCTTTCAAATGTTACTTCTTGTAAATATGCATTCTTGAAGCCTTTTGCTGAAATTTCTCATAACTTTCTGCAACATTTCAACTGTAATGTTTGCAATCTCTTCACCAATGCTCTTTTTATTTCATCAATTCTCCAAGCTTTAGTATTGTAGTCCCTTTTCTTTCTTTTTTCTGTTTAGTCTCCGGTAACTACCGTTAAGATAATTCTTCAGAGGATGAATTAGGATGATATGTATGAGTATAAATGAAGTGTAGTCTTGTACATTCTCAGTTCGACCATTCCTGAGATGTGTGGTTAATTGAAACCCAACCACCAAAGAACGCTGGTATCCACGATCTAGTATTCAAATCCGTGTAAAAATAACTGGCTTTACTAGGACTTGAACGCTGTAACTCTCGACTTCCAAATCAGCTGATTTGGGAAGACGCGTTAACCACTAGACCAATCCGGTGGGTTAGTGTTGTAGTCCCTATTTGTAAGAAACCCCACAAAAAGTAGCTACACACATTTAAATTCAGAGATCATATTGTCCATTCAATTTCTCCATTTCTTGAGATGACATCATTCCCAAACAACTGTTGTAGTGTTGTAATAGTTACTTTTTCTAAATGAAGAGGTTGCTAGTGAAGCTGCTTTGGATTTTGTTCGGTTACATTTATTGGAAATTTTGTTTATTTACAAAACCATTAAAGTAAAATTTTGCTTTATTTGACATCATAAATTGAGAGGATAATTTAATTTTTTTCAGCCTTACTTAAAATAAGGCTGACAAATGAAAAAGTGACAAGAGGTGTTGCGGCAAATCAATAAAGAAAGAAGCATTTGGAAAAAAATATATTTAAAAGAAGAGAAAGACTTATAGGCCATATAGTAAGGCATCCTGGAATAGTCGCTTTAATATTAAAGATAGACAGGTAGAAGGAAAAAATTGTGCAGGCAGGCAACGTTTAGAATATGTAAAACAAATTGTTAGGGATGTAGCATGTAGGGGGTATGAAATGACTAGTACTAGATAGGGAATCTTGGAGAGCTGTATCAAATCAGTCAAGTAACTGAAGAAAAAAAAAATTAAAATAAATCGCAAAACTTTTCAAATTCTCTGAGTATTGTAACAGAGTACAGGCGAAACAGTTTGTAATGTGGGAATATGTATTATTGTTTCCCCTCTAATTTTCCAACTTATTTGAATAAAAATATCATAATGACTCCCGACTCAATTATCATTATACTATATTATATCTTCAATTCATCTATAAAGGCAATATTATCTTTAATATTTTCAAAAAAATTATTACTTGGTTATGTGAAAAAAGCTACGAAAAATTTGAACTTTTTGTAAAAAATAAATAGCAAAGTTTAAACATTTGATCACGTGAAAGGGGATGAACGTACCTAAAAATACAGGTTAAATTGAGAACCTCTTCCTTTTTTAAAATGGTTTAATTATAAACGCAGAACATTCTTGAGCCAATTAAAAATTCATTTAGTTTAAAGTTTTGATTATTATTAATTTTATTTTAATATATAAGTTTTATCAATTTATTTTTATTTTTTTTATTATGAATTACCTTCATTATGTAAAGAAAAAAAACTATCAAATCCTTTTGCAGTTAAAAATGAAGCTTTCTATAGTAAGATGAAAAATAAAAACGTATGAATACTTAATAAATAAGTGAATTCTTAACCTTTTCGGGAATAACATACTGTAAATCATAGTTCATGTTCAGATTAGGATATTTTATTTTAGTTATCTATATATAGTCATTTTCTGTATGATTTATTACTTAACATTCACTAGGAATGAATATTATTATATTTTATTTAAAATTTAAAGTGTTTTTTTTTTTTTGGAAACAAATTTTAAAACACAATTTTTATTATACACATAAACAAAATAAAGTCTTTCTTTGAACAAAACTAAGGACTCGTCAATTACTATATTTTGAAAAGGATAAAACATATTTGAGAAATTTACTTTCAATTTATCTAATAATTTTTGAATTTTTAAAAGACACAAGCCAGGTCATTGGCAAAATTAAGTTTAATAAAAATATTCAAATATCTGTTTGTAGCTATTGTTTCAAAAAATATTTAGGAATGTAATAATCAGCCTGTCCGTTGACAGTACTCTTATAGAATTTTTCTTATGTCTTGATGTAAGCATGGACATATTCAAAAATGTATATAGTTCATCTATGTCAATTGGTTTTCATTTTAAATATGAATGAGCATTTTCACACACGCTACAAATCATTCATCTCATCCTCTGAAGCAGTACCTAACGGTGGTCCCAAAGGTTAAACAAGAAAAAAAATATGAATGAGAAAGATCAGTTTGTTCAGATGCTTGGGTATAATATTTATTTGTTTCATTCACTATATGTTCAATAATTACAGGTATTATTAGAGCTGTAACGAGAAGAAATATATTCTGGACACAAATGTGATGAATTGATCATGTTTACTAGCAGAGTTCAACAAAACTTACGAAAAAACCTAGTTTTAGAACATTGGTAAATGATTTTATTCTCTCATTTTCCATCTGTTTACTGCAACCTGTAATAGTTGCAAATAGTTCATCTTAAAGCCAATAAAGTGCAGCACATATCGGTGCAAGAATTATATTAGTCGCATTAACACGATGATAGTACTCAATGATAAAGTTCTAAAATGAGTTTACCTAACTGTAGTCTGTGCGGAATGTTTACTGCACTCATGTTAAGTGTGATACCAGTCCTGAAAGGGTTAATAGCAGATACAGTATACTGCTTATAAAAACAAAGCATACAGGAATGATATAGAAGTTGTCTATCAGAAAGTTTTTAGTAAATTTTTTTGTACTTAATTGGCTATTAACTAATCTGAGAACTTACCTTTTTTTTTATAGAATGCTCTGTTAATTACTACTCCGGAAGATACACTTACATTAATTGCACAGTCAGCATGTGATAAAATGGATTGGCTTCATGCATTTCAAGATGCTATAAAAACAAAATTGAACAAAAATCCAGTTCCAACCACACGTACTGCTTCATATACATTTACTAAACATGCTACTTATAAAGATGCTAAGTATACAGGTATAAACAACAATTATTTTTTTTTTATTATTAGTTTAATAATTTATTGAATATGATGATATTAAAAGTTTTCAGATTGTAAGCTTACTAATTAGTGTCAGTTTTGCTTATTAATTCTTTTCTTATGTGGAACTTCTTGTTAATATATTTCTTTGTGTTATACATAAATGTATACTTGAATGAATTAATTTTAATTAAGAATTTATTTATTTAGTTCAGTTGTATAAATTTAAGTTGTTTTTACATACTAGCTATATTATAATGTTACAACTTTATATTGTGTTTGAGGGGTTTGATAAAGGAGCTATGTGAATAGTACTATAGACTGTAAAACTTACTTATCTAAAGAGAGAGAATTATCTAAAATTGATAATTCAATTTTTTTTTACAGATGCCAAAGTTAATAATCAGTACAACACAAAATTAATTAATATAAACTTTTAATTTCCCATCTAGCGCTATAGATGTAGAACGAAAAGTTTTGTAATCAGTCCAATTTGGGTTCATGTAGTTTTCACCAGATCTTGATGTTTTGACAGCTAAGGAACCCAAAAAAAGAGATGGAAATTTACCAGATGTTAGTGTTCCTATATACGTGCGCGCATGTGTGTGTGTGTGCATATATATGTGTGTTTGGTGTCAGGCTCTAAATCACCTTATATCTCCAGAACTACTGGACTGATTTTGACCACATCAGTCAGATTACTTTTATATATGGAGCATTGATGCCATTAAATTTTCAACTTAAAAGGTCTAGGGGGTGAGACTGTAGAGCAAGGTCACCCTCAATATCTCAAAATTGATCCTAATTAAGGTATTATTTTTCTTAGGCACATTTGTTAACAATTAAAAAATAATAATATTTGCTCTAAACTAGTGGCTAAGTGGGTATACTGTGTCATAATACACAATACACAGTATTTTATTTAAATAAATTTATAAATATTTTAAATTAAGTTGTGTATGTATGTGTGGTGCGTAAGCTGTGCATCAGAAAAAAAACACCTAACAGGAAAGTCCTACAACTGTGTTGTCAGGTTTTTTAAAAATAAAACAAATTTTAAATAAAATTTCTCTCCGTAGAAATCAAAAATAAGTTTAGTTTAATTCTTCTGTTTTATATTATTTAGTTTTATTTTTGTGTAAAATTCAGATAGTATAGAAATGTTGCTTCCAAGAAATGCAGAGGTAAAAAATGTGCATCTTCTTAAAAATATGACAAGGAATGACATAAACAGACTGCTAATAAGTACAAGCTAAGGCTCTCCACGATGCAGGAACATGAATAATTTTTAAACTTTTTTCATAAACAAATAAACTGCAGTATCAGAATGATGTCTTATTATTGTCATATGATAATCTTATTCAAACAATGATGATAAAAATATTTTACAATTGTAATTTGACAATGTAATTAAAAATTGCTATCTGAGAAAGGTTACCTATTCATTGTTATGAAGGATACCTTTTCATTAGTAAACAATTTGTCTTGCTGTTTTTATCACCAGTTGCTTCAAAACTTTTTTATACACATTTTCATTTGTATAATTGCTTGCAATTGATGATACCTAGAGACAAAACAAATTTTTGTTTCAATATTTTGCATTTATTTCTGATATGTTTGATGTATTTTATTTTACAGTCTGATTGTTATTTTCAAGAAGTGTAATTATTTTGTTACTTTAGTTGCTTCTTGTCATGGTAACGTCTTATGTTAATTTTTGTACTATTTTACTTTCTTCATTTTATTACTACATGTGAATTTCTGTTAGTTATCCGAGTTCGATTAAAATCAAAATTATAATTTTGAAATCTTGTTTTTTCTTCTATTAATTCATAAAATATATTTTCAACTAATTATTTATCACGCATATAGTTATTATATTAGTTTTCCACTGTCATGTTGTGATGTTGAAAGAATGTATTATACAAATAGAGTAAATTTTTATTTATTGTCTGTATTATTGAATGAGTTATTTTTAGAAGGACTGAACTAGGTATAAGTTATTAAAGCTAATTTTTCCGTTGTTCTTTCTGAAATGCCTACCATTCAACGTAGATGGTTGAAGTTACCTACATCTTGTTTATTTAAACTGCTTTTAATTAGTATATAGTGCTACTGACTTTTTATTCTATGTAATCTTAATATATATCCTTATATTGTATTATATATGTGCATGTGAAACATACAGCTGAAGTTTAATGTACACTGGAATGCACAAAGTGTACAATGTACACAAATGTACAATGTTGCACAAAGCAACATGTGCTGCCATGTTGCAGTGTCAGTCCCTATTATTAACATACTAAAACTTGTTGACCATGCCCTCTCATTTTCTGTCAGTCATCATTATTATGGAGTAGATTACACCTGCTATGTCAACTATGTTTAAAATAACATGGAGTGATTGAATGTTTAACATTGGAAAAATTGAATGGTAGTAATACTACTCATCATCATCTAAATGCCCTCTATGGTGATGAAAACTGGTAGAGCATGGAATACCAGTACTGGTTTGCCACAATCAAAAAAATTCAGAGCAACCTTCTGAGAAAACATTCTCTAACAGTGTTCTGGGGTTCCAAACACATATATAAAACATTTCAGTTTTTTGTACGAGGGTAACGCTCATGATGTCGGAGCAACAGGTACACCCTCCACTGCATAAAGCATAATTATAAAATTTCTTGCTTGTGAAGGAGTTCAAGCGACGGAAATTTTCCAGAGATTAACTGCACAGTTCAGGGACCAAACTATTGTCAAAGACTCGTGTGTTTGCCTGGCATAGAGATCAAGAAAGGACGAGAACGAGTGGAAAACAGGAGCACGATCACTGTCCTTGGACCAGCATTACAGACGAAGACAGTTGTGCAGTTCAAGATATTCTTGAAGATAGTTGACGGGTGAGAGTATCCGAAATTGCATAATAAGTTGGAATAAGTTATGGAAGCTGCCAAGCGATCATCATAAACAACCTACAGTTCCGTAAAGTGTGTGCCTGATGAGCCTCTCGCCTTTTGACCACAGATCAGAAGTTGAGATGTTTGGAGGTCTGCCAGAAGCTTACAGCAAGGTTTGCAAAAGAAGGTGATGCATTTTTGAGTCGGATCATCACGTGCGACAAAAGTGGGTCCACTACTACACTCCCCCGTCGAAACAAGTCAGTATGATGGGGAGGAGGAAGGGAAGACAGCCCCATTGAAAACCAAGACTCAATTGTCAACTGGCAAGTTTCTTTCAACAGTTTTTTTCGATCAGCGAGGCATTTTGCTCATTGATTTTTGCAAGAGTGACGCACAATCAATGCTGCTTACTACTGTGAGCTGTTGAACAAGGTGAGGGCTGCTTATTGTTGCAAAAGAAGAGACCAACCGATTCTAGAAGCCATTCTTCTCTACAATAATGCAGCTCTAACATTCTCAAAACTAGAAGAAATGCACTGTACTCAACTTGATCATCCTCTCTACAGCCCAGACCTATTGCACTGCGATTTTCATTTGTTTCGGTCACTTAAAGAAGCTCTAGGAGGGCAATGATTTGAGGATGATGAGGACATGAAGGGATTTGTGCACAATTGGCTCCTGATGCAACCAGCTTCATTCTACGATGCTGCAATAAAAAACCTTCCTTCTCACTGGGAAAAATGTATTTCTAAAGCAGGAAACTATGTAGAAAAATAAATTATATTTGCCTTTTATTTTTCAATAAATAAATTTTTTTTAAAAATAAAATCCCATTTATATTTGATTTACCCTTGTACATTATATGAGTGTAAACATGCTTACATGTACATACTGACTACCTGAAGCAAGATTGAGCATAAATTCTTTGTGATGCATACTGTAGACATTAAAACATCTTAGCATATTTGTGTTGTGTTCAAAAATCCTCAAGAGTTGATAATTCTCCAACATAATGCTCAGCCTCACACATCATGTAGAATTGAAATTTAAACCTACTACACACCCTCCATAGTCGCCAAATTTGATCTCTTGTGATTTTCACTAATTTCCATAATTAAAGAGAGATATTAAGGGTTTCCATTTCACCGCAGATGAACTGAAAGACCCAATGAGATTTTTGATAAAAGAAATACTGGCAGCATTCATCATTAATAGAGATTAAACTGGTTCACCGTTGGGAGAAATGTGTGTTTGTAAATGGTGACTTAGTGAAAAAATAAATGTAAATTTTTGTAGCAGATAAAATGTACTTTTATTGAATATTTGTTTCACTTGACTACCTCTTGTCATTTGTGATTAGTGAGTGACTGCATTACATTTCAGCTTCCTCATATATATGTTTTATGTGCTCTGTAATACTGCTGTATAATATACATTTCTGTTGGTGAGAATTTTGGCTTTAATTAATGACTCTCTTTTTCATTGTTAACAGAACTATTATTTAGAAGCATAAGTCTGTACAGTTATTGCATACCGACTTACATATTTTATAATTTGTTTTCTTTTTTTTTACAGGACGTTGGGTTTCAGGAAAATTAGAGGGAAAAGGTCGTCTTGAATGGACTGATGGAAAGTTCTATATTGGGCAATTTCACTGTAGTCAACCTCATGGTGTAGGTCGATTAGAAATACCAGGAGTTAGCACTTACGATGGTTTCTGGAAGGATGGGTTGCAGAACGGTCATGGTTGTACAAAGTTAGAATTGTTACACTTTCATTATTACTTTATCTAATTATTATATTTTATTGCTACTAGCTTTTGTTGTGATGTTTCCATGTATCATGTCTTTCATGCGGTTAAAATCATATTCACTGCTGTTCGGTATAGTAAAGGTCAAAGAACAATTTAAGGAATATATAAATAGTCTCTCTGCCTATACTTTTTTTTGTAATTTACTTAAATCAGTAGGATGTATAAATACATTAATTTTCCTTTTACAAAACAGTTTGTGTTTGTTAAAAAATTACATTATTAAACAGAATAGGTGTTAACACTTTCTGTGTATGATTATTTTAAATAAATATTAAATTATAAAAAAAATTATTTATGCTAAGTAATTTAATTTGTCTTATAGATAATCTACTTACACATAATTGGGCTTTGAAAGTTATCTAGGATTGTTATCTGCAAAACTCAAGTTAATTTAAGTGTTTTGCATCATTTACTTGTTTTAGTTGTTTTAGTCTTTTGTTCTTTCAATTTTTTGGAATATAAATAGATTTAACACAATTTTTTTTTCTTCAAGTATGAGGTGTGTTCAAAAAGTAATCCAACCTTGACTCATAAAAACAAAACGTATTTTAACCTATTTTGTTCAGTGACTTGTCTCCTTCAAAGTAGGCACCTTTTGATGTAACACACTTATCCCACTGAAGTTTCCATTGTTGGAAGCATTTTCTAAAGTAATTTTTAGTGAGCACCATAAGTTCTCTTGTCACATTTTTTTTTATCTCTTCTCTGTATTTAAATCTCTTTACATTAAACAGAATTGTAAGCTTGTGCATTAATTTTAAGTTAATTGTGTTATATCAGAAGGGGCCTTCTTTGAATGAGACAAGTCATTGAACTAAATAGATTAGATATTTTTGTGTTAGGAATCAAGGTTGGATACTTTTTGATCACATCTTATATATATTGTTTGTACATACCTTTAGTCATTTGATGATTATTTTAATGCAGATCTCTATTCTCACATAACTTTCTACATCACAGTTACTATCTGTTTCATTTATTCTTTTCTTTATTATATATACCCATTATACTTCCTCTACAAACAGTTTCTCTGATCATGGATGCCTTATTTTACAGTTATGATACAGAAATTAAAAAGAGAAAATCTTAAATTTCCTACTTTCTGCAGTACAGTTTTTCTTTCCTGATTTTTATTTTTAATTATCTGATTCTTATGCTAGTTATAAATAGTTATTTTTCTCTATATTTTAAATTTATGCTCCTAAATTTTTAAATATTCTACATAAACCATTCTTTTTTTCAAGATTTAT